>NC_081429.1:48057715-48202715 GCF_949786415.1 Peromyscus eremicus
TCTGCAGTACTCAAGATCCATAGTCTTAAAAGTAAGGGCACCGCCTCAGGCAGGGCATGCTCTGAAACTTGCTCAAATGATTTCAGTTTCCAAGAAGAGCCATGATTAGCCATCACTAGGGAACTTGTGGTCCAGTTCCCGCTCTATCCATTGAAGGTTCTGGTTTCCAAACCCTGAGTCTTTCCAAGCCCCTGGAATTGTGAGCTGGAAGTTCACATCAGGACTGTCAAAACCTCCAACTTAGCCCTGGACTATGCATTCAGAAAGCAAAGCCTTGCTTATTACAGGGAGGACTCCTTCCTTGGTTAAAGATTCCGTACTTCTGTAGAAACGAGGACCAGATAGCCTGGCCTGCCAGAGATGAAGCTGAAGAGGGAAGAGGAGGCATGGAGTGCTCTTCCTTCTGGGCTCCTTGTATGCTAGGCTCAAGGCCAGCCTTCCCTTCTCTCATGGCAGGGGTGGGCTGTCCTGACCTGTTACTGCTGGCCCAGCATCATTCTCTTTTCCTTTCAAACTCAGTGTGAGAGGCACAAAAGATCTGAGCAATCAAGACTAAGAAAATACGAAGGAGCGTAACGTTCAGAAAAACAGTTATTTTTGGAAGTAAACCCCCGGTTTCTATAGGCTGCCTCCAACAACCACATCCCCTTGGGATGTCTGGCCCCGTTCAAGGAAACTTTATCCAGAAGAGGCTGAGAAGGGCACTAAACTTC
Source organism: Peromyscus eremicus (assembly GCF_949786415.1). Lineage (NCBI taxonomy): Eukaryota > Metazoa > Chordata > Mammalia > Rodentia > Cricetidae > Peromyscus > Peromyscus eremicus. The sequence continues at coordinate 48,058,429 of NC_081429.1, forward strand.
ATAAGCCGGCAATGCTCAGTACTGGTTGGGTATCTGGGTTTTGAAGTCTGACTTTTGGTCTCAAGCACCGGTAAACAGTGTGGTCCTGGATATAACATAAGCCTCCATTTTGTCATCTCTAAAATTGTGAGTTGATCAAATAACAGGCTTTGTAGAAAGATTATGGGGACTAAGAAGGAGTATAACTTAAGGACCAGGCCTGGGCATAACATAGTCTCTTGGTTGATACTCATTTTATTGGACTGATGGGATTTGATGGTGGCTGCTAGATGGGAAAATCAGTACCCAACTCTCTGCACCCCACTTCACCTCTATTTAGAATGGCATTAGAGTTCCCCGAGAACAGCCTACCTTTGGCTGCTGAGTCCTGGGATCCTGGATGTATTCCCATTCCTTGCCGTTTAGCTGTAGGAGACTTTGAACTTGCGTACAAAATGCCCTGGCTTCCATGGCAGAGATGCTGTCCCCTCCACGGGCTCGCCCTGGATGATGACACCTTTCACCGTCTTGGGCGGTCCCCCAAGTCCACCTGAAGCCACTCTTCACCTGGCTGGGCTTGAGGGTTCCGAGGGAACCAGGCCGGAACGGCTGCTAACCAGGCGGGCCTCACTGGGGCTACCAGAGGTATTCTCGGGTGGAGGAGGCAGAGATCTGGGTATCAGCAATGAGGCCCGAGAGCATCCCAGCATGTTGGAGCAGGGTGCATCTAGAAGAGACAAGGAAAATCCTAGAAGTCATGGCTGAGGCCCACTCATTAAGCAGCTACCAGATCTTCAGGGCACATGCTTATTTGTTTTATTTTGCATTATGAGGCTGTATAGTCAGAGCCTGAACTTGGACCCAGAATGCTTGGTTTTTGCGTTCACTCTGCTGGTTAACTTAGCGAGGTGACTTTGGTCAAGTGATTTCATTGCTCCACGCATCAAGTTCCCCGAGTCTACATGGGCTCTCTCTCAACAGTGCCTACCTCTTCAGGGCTGTGGTGAAGACTCTATTAGTTACCTCAGAGCAGGCCTTAGAAAAGTGGCTGTTAGCCATCTGTAGTCACGGCTCTGACCAGGGCTTCTGAGAACATGTGTCGGCACATCCATCCATGACACCATCCCCACTGACCCTCAAGGACAGCGAGTGCAGTGGAGTTCAGACAAGCACTGAATTATTTCCTGGAGATCATTTTGCCTACAAGATGGGGAACCTTCCTGGGCTCAGTACCAAGTTCTCCACATGTGTGACCAGAGCTCTTTACTGCTTTGGTCCTTCCAAACACTGCTCCCACCACCTGAGATGCCCCCCCACCCCCACATCACTACCAGACTAACCTTTGCTCACCTCAAACTATAAGGATCACATTTGGCTCTGGTCAAACTTTCACCCATAGTGATTAGGTGCCCTCAGTCACTCCTCGGAACACCTGGACTCCCTCCCCACATGTGTTTAGCTTATCATGATGCATTCTTGCATTTGTTTGCTATTTATCTCGGCCACTAGCTTGAACATTCTTTAACATCGAGACCTCATCCTGTTCACGTCTCTAGCTCAAGTCTCAGTGCGGGGTCTTCATGGAGAGAATGGGGGGGGGAGCAAATGAATCACAAGTCCCTAGGTAAACTCTTGCTCATCATCCTCTGCTGCCTAGCCAGCAGCACAGAAGGGACAGAAGACAGTCCTTTTGGGATGAGCTGTCCCTACAAGGAGGAAGCCAGGTCCCTGTCTAAGGGTGACAAGGGATTTGTACTGAGCAACAATGGGTACAGGGCCTGACTCTGTCGCCTCTGGGATGGATGGTGGGCTGGGTTAAGCTGTTGTCTTTCTGAGTCTAATTTCTTCATCAGTGTCATCCTAGGTGAAGAACCGGCAGTAGAAAGTACAGGAGAGAGTCGTGAGGAGATGTAGGTAGAGAAGGTGCAGACACAGGGTACTTGAACAGAAACCGTAAGCAGGGTCACATGATGGTACACTCCCGGACAGAGATGGAATGAGGAGAAGTAGGCAGGTGGATGGATGGACAACGAAGACCCTTCCAGGTCAAAGAAGCAACTTGTCTTTCTAGGTGGAGTTCGAAGAGTGGAAATGATTGACCTGTACACATTCATGCTATTGCTAGTCCAACCACCACGGCGTCACCGCTACACCATGGTACCAGCTCCACTCTGGTGATCCCCATTGTACAGCCTTGGGTTTTAGACCATGAGCACCGTGTTCCCTTCACATGCTGTCCTCAAACACTGTTCTCAGTTCTCTTGCTACAATGCCAACAAACAAGCAGTGATTACTGCCGAGTATCCTTTCAAATCTTTCCTCAGCAGGTAATGTCTGGTTTGTCTGCCCTCTGACCTCGGTAACTCACCATCACGGAAGTCTTTCTTGACTTGCCAGGGTATGTCAAGTCCTCTGCAGAACACTCCGAGGACCATGAGGCCCTGTTTCTGGATATTCTTCATAGTTTTTGAATGGACATTGATTGATCATTTTGCTTGTTATTAATTTGTCCATCCAACTTGTCAAAATGCCCACACAGGACTGGGTCTGTCATGCCCCCGTTATGTCTATAATACCACGTCTAGATTTTGGTCTCTACAATGAGCAGGAGAGAGCACTATTTGAGACTCAAGTTACCCAGGTTCAAACCCTGGTACCATCACTTCTTGGCAATTTAGTAAAGTAAGGACAATGGACCTATGCCATTGAGTTCTAGTAAGAATAATAAAAATGAAAAATAATAAAAGATAGCACACTTATGGTGGGACTAGAATCTGGTATCAAATTATCGCTCAGTACATTTTAACTAGTAGAAGTAGCATTAGCGTAATAAAAACGTATTAGATGGATGGATGGATGGATGAATAAATGAATGAAAAGATTGAGTCTGGTAGGAGTTGGGCCTTTGAGCCATTCATTTTGGGAAGGTCACATGGTCCAATCTTACCGATTCAGAAGAGGGGGAGAATCCTAGAATGTAATTGCTTCTCCTGTCTCGCCGGGACTCCCCCCCCCCCCCGACCCCCCCCCCCCCCCCCCCCCCCCCCCCCCCCCCCCCCCCCCCCCCCCCCCCCCCGCCAAACTCACCTGTGACTCGACAGCCAAAGAGCTCCAGGCGAAGGGCAATGCCCAAGTGCCACGTCTGTGGGCGATCCTGACGAACCTTGTCAGCAGTGGCGTGTGGAGTTTATTTAGGACCACCTCAGTCGCATCGTTGTTAGCCTGGAATACCTGCAATGTAAGACACAAAGCAGCGTCCCTGAAATCCTGTTTATGAGGCCAGCCCTTGAGCCGTCATCGAGAGGGGCAGGAAAGCATCAAAAGCCGCCCCTAGAAACCACCAGTGGCTCTGTCCTGTTGGGCTTTTTAGAATAACTGAAAAAAGTTAATTTCTCATTCTGCTCTAACTTGGGAAAAAAAAAAAAAAGCGAACGTTGCAAAAAGTTTTGGAAGGAAGGAATATTTTGCTTCTGGGCTGAGAGCAAACAGAGGAAGGAGCTTTCAAAAAAGAAAACACTTCAGAAGCTGAGCGCGAGAAGAAAGCACATTCATTGTAAGGGAGGTAGCCATGTCATCTGTCAGGGCCAGCCGACCTCACACACTAGCTTGAACTCGACACTCCCTCTTCCTCACATTGCGGGCACACGGGGCTACTTACAGGGCCTTTTCTCATTGCATACTCCTTCACTCTTGTTTTTGTTAGTTCCTTAGACACTTGCCCATTCTGAGTGAGTGAGCCGGTGAGGGGGGACGTCTACCCCGTACCTTCTGTCAGTCAACGCTTTTCTTGATTCTCTCGGCTCTTTATTGTAGACAGCCTCTTAAGGGCCGTGCTCCAGCTCCGTCTTAGTGTAGCCCCCAGTCTGTAATGAAATCCATCCCTGTCCCCAGCTGACCGGGGCCTCTCTTATGGGAGGAAAGGCTTTTTGGAGTAGCTTCTGACCTAACATGGTAGGCACAAGTCCCGGCTTACCAGATGGCCCAAATCAATAATGGCCATATGGACCTCATGTATTTGTATGCTCTCCATTAAAAAATAAGTAAGTAGGGCAAGACTATGTGAATTTCTTTTCGTTTCCCTGGGTAAGGGTGGATGGAAGAAACAAGCAGCCAACTGTCACTTCTAATTCATGCCTGTCATATATATATAACAACCACAGGACCTTGTAGATCTACTCATGGCCAATCTTCCTGGACCAGCAGTCTCTCCTGCTCAGGGAAACCAGAATCTCCAGGTCTCAACACTCAGTACCTGCCAGGTGTTTAGGCCACAGACAGGGAGAGGACAAGAAACTGGCATATTGAACACTGAAGCCAAACGCTGTCAACATGATGATTGGATACCACACTCACAACCTCTGCTTTACTGATGGGGAAACTGAGGCTCACACATCTCTGTGTGGACCAATGGCATTCAAGTCTGCGGTTTCCTTTGCGGACTCCCGTCTCTTTTGATAAATTTACAGCATTCCGACTGGTGGCTAGGAGTCCTGATGGCCAGGTAGCCCATCATGGGCTGAGGAGAAGTGAAGTCACAGACTAGTGATGTGATCCCACGGGGAGTTTATAATCCCACTATAGGACGGTTTTGGGAACAGCAGAATATCTCGCAAGCTTACAGGCAGTCAACAATGCAGCCTTTTCTTCTCCACCAACTGTGAGCCCTACCATTTGGCAACCCCGAACCCTCCATATTTTCCATTTGCTAAAGCCAAAAGATTAAGGTGGTTAAGAACGCCCCACAGATGACAGGGGTAAAGGGGAAGAGACTTCACACCCTCTGCAACCAAATGAAGTGGGGAAGTAGCTTGTTCCACACAGGAAAAAAAAAAAAAAGGAAATTGGATGTCATCAGTCCACTGTGCTTAAACCACAGGACGAAACCTACCCCGAGAGAATCCTATCAACCATCCTGCTCACTGTTCTCTCTACTCCCTAGGTAGCTCTCCCATGCAGGACCCTAGTGCCACTGGTGTCCCCTCTGCAGCTTTGTGTGACACAGGGAACACAGAAGGGCCACTCCTCTTGCTCGGGTGTGGTCCTGCTGCCGTCTTTAAGATGACTGCAGACGGGGAGCGGGAAGACCAAGTTAGCAAAGAGAGAGGAAGGAGCCCGGAGGGAGAGGTGCCAGAGCAAGCGAGCACCCTGGCACCCCGAGCATCCTGCAGAAGGCCTGTGAGGAGAGCCACCCAGCCCCTTGATATGCTAATCTTTGAGAGGAGAATGGGGTTCCAGAAAGACCTTGCCTCCCCATTCCTGTTTCTTGCTTCCTTGGTGCTGACAATGACTCTCCAGTACTGAGGAAAGGGCTGGAGGAACTGAATCCAAGCTAAAGAGATGAGTCAGTTCTTCTAGAGTTCAGCATGCAACACAGACTTTTCTGTTTTGTTTTGTTTTGTTTGGGGAGCAGCAAATGACACACTTTGCTGCTTTCGGACGGGTGCTGTGAGCAGTGGGGGCCACCTCTGGATGTTCCCCGCGGATGGTGATGGTGACTGTGTGTGGCCTCCATCAGGAGACACTAAGCAGTTCCTATTGGAGGTGGCTTCAGTTGGCACATAAATACCTAATTGGAGAGCTGAAAGGATTTGAACTTGCACACAGCTTCTAATCCACAACACATACACCATGCTGGTACCATTTAGAAACACAGCATGCTTTATGTGTTTTTAATATCCAATTTTATCTTCTCTGACCCCCTTCATTTCTCAGCCTTGGCAGATAATCCCAGGAAATCTTTTCTCTTCTCCTCCTCCTCCCTCTCCTTTTCTGGTACAGGGTCTTACTTTGTAGCTCAAGTTGGCCCAGAACTCAATGATGTAGTTTAGTCTGGCTTTGAACTTGAGATTCTCCTGGTTAGCTTCATGAGTGCTGGCACGCACCACTGTGCCTGACTCTTGACCCTCCCTTCTTAAGAAAATGATTGCACAGATTGAGTATCCTTGGGAGTGGACAGCATAGGAATAAATGTGCTACATGTGGGTGCCGGGGTTGCACACATTCAGATGCACCAGCCTGAGAGAATGCATGTGACCATGAGCTTTGGGGGAAGCCCCTCATGTTCCACCTACAGTGGCCTCAGTCAGGATGGGAGATGAGCACATGATTGATCTGTGTGTCTCACATGGAATTCTGTTCTGCCATTCAGTTTTGCTCCTTCTTCTCCAGTCTCTGGATGGAGAAGGGATTCAAAACGTCTCTTTTGAACTTGGGTTCAAATTATTCTTCACGTTTCCAAGTTTAGGTCCTTACTGCTTTCTTTTTGGCTTTTGACCTTGTACCTCCCTCTGTCTGTCCTCTGCCCAGACTCTCTGCAGAAGGAACATCATCCTTCTGGAGATTTCTGCATGCCTCTCACTCTGAGTGAGACAGAGAGAACAAAATAAACCCCACCGCTTCATCAGGAGCCTGGAGTCAGGCCCTGCTGCTAATTAGACAAGAGGTGGGCAAATATCTCTGTCCCCCTCGGGGCTACATTGTCCTTCACTGTAAGTGAGGATTCTGCAGGAGTTGACCTGCTAGCCCCTCTCTGGCCAGCAGAGTCTAAGCCTCTCTCCCCAAGAGTCTTCACGGTTTGAACTCCTCTCTAAGAACATCCACTTTGTAAAAGGGCACTTGAGTGACCCACTGTTCCTTATAATCTAAGTGCTTTTGTGGGCAACTGCTGTGGCTATTTAATTCACTTCGCCTAGTGCCCAGAACACACGGTGAGTGCTCCATTCACAGGCAGGATATACCTTGTTGATGTGTTGGTTCAATAACAGTTCAAATTATTAATAACCAAGAGTAATGAATAACAACGCCTTAGTCCTTATGCACTGCCTTTTGTCCAAAGATATCAAAGTGCAATTTATGAAAATCCATTTTTAATGAAATATTAAGCAGTTTCTATTTCTCCTGACCCAATGGCTTTACAAGGTCTCTATTTTTCTCCCTGCATCTCCCCTATTTATAGTTGGTAAATGCTATCATATATTATACATCTTTATGACTTTCTCAATGCTTCTGTGGTTTTAGAACCACCCGTCATCCATTTTCTGATCAAATTCCCTAAGATGGATTCTTGGCTTCCAGTCTAGGCATTGCAAGGTAGCATGCCTGGGAAATGATGCCAGGAAACTGGTTTTATTCCCCATTCTCTGCCGACTCACTAAATCACAACAGGCAGATCAATAAACCTTAGATACTTTAATTTCTCCTTTAGGAAGGTAAAGTCATTGCAAGCTTGCTGGTAGACACTAGACCCTACCAGCCCCTGTGACCTGCTCCAGGGCCTGCACAATACCTAGGCCAAATGTTGGAGTGGGAACTAAGTCACAAGTCATAACTGGGCCTTTGGACAACTGGGAGAGTTGAAGTTTAGAAGGCCCTTCACTCCTAGTTCTTGCCTGTGGCCAAAAACTGTCAAGCCAAACCTTGGCAGTGAGATGTTTGAAATGGTAGGGAAAATCAATAGATCACTCATATGTCTTATACCCAGATAGGGACATACCAAGTACAGTGATTGAATTTTAACAACTATTTAAAAGGCTAGATGTTGAAGAGGATATACATTTTATTCCTTTTCAAAGAAAAATACTAATGTAGCTACTTTACCACCCAAAGGAAGATAAGGAGCATGACCCTAGCCTTCTGGGGGGGTCATTGATTAAATATATGTATGTGTGTTGTTTTTCAGGAAGCTATGAGGAACCAACAGCTTTCTTCAAGTGCACCTGTGCAAAGCAAGTTCAAAAACCAATTCAGGGCACAAAGTGGCTCGGTAATCCATTTGGTGCCTGGCTGAATTCTGAACATAATCCAACATTTTCCGATTGATTCTCGGGGCCTTTGCTTTATTTTCAGTAGGACAGAATCTGAAACCCAGCAGCATGGAATGGATTTCTGATTTGTGCCTCTGGGGGAGGGGAGAAATACCTGCCAAGTAAATCAGCTGCTATCCAACGCCTCAATTTGGTTGTCATTGAACACCTCCAGCAAAAAAAAAAAAAAAAAGCAGTCTGCACAGTTTCACCAGGCCCATGGCTTGGGTTTTATGGACTATATAACATAATGCAGAAGAAAAAAAAATCACTTCTTACATATAAGAGAAAATCCATCCATCTAGCAAGGCAGGATCAGTGATAATTTTTTGAGCTCCTCCTTTCCCTGTTCCTTGCCCATACCTAGTCTTGGCCACCTTGCCTTTGCTGGCCTTCCTTATATATTTTTTTAAAGTACAGGTAGAGCTTTGGCCCAGCCGAGAATGGTGCACAGTTCCAGGCCCCTAAAAGGGAGATGTGCTGACTATCCTACGGCCCCATCCTATGCACTATTCATCTCTGCTGTGGCATCCATATGCCTGGGATCATGTAGATGCTATAGGTCATCGTGCCTGCTTCAAGGACCAGGGAGAAGACTCTGGAAAAGTTGCTGAGCTCCTGGGAACAGAGACACTTTTCAGGCTTAGTAGCTGTGGGAGCTTTCTAAATGAGGAAGGCCCTTCGTTGGGCAAGCAGCTCTTCACATGAGTGTGATGTCCTGTGTGAGAAGAGCTTCAGTATTCTACTTGTCTCTTTCGTACGTGTGGCTAGACAAACTGTTTACTTCTGTGTGGCTGTAAACATCTGAACTCTCTCAGCTCCAGGGACTGCAGAGAGAGCGGAAGCCAGTTTCAACGACGATGTCTCTGTTAGACCCTGAGGTAGAATTTATGCAGAGGACTTCTTTCTTAAAAATCATTTCTCCCCATTAATAAATGTTAATTGCATCCAGAGCTCTCCTTCTCAATGTGTTTGGTGCAGATACGTGAGGAGAGCAGAGCAGGCCAGCAAAGAAGGGTGGGGGAAACTGGGAAGCCACAGTCACTTCAGGAAAGGCAGCAACTTATCCTGATGTGGGGCCAAGAGCCTTCCTCCCTCTCCTGTCCTGCCGCCTCACACTTTCTCCTAAACCACCCATCACGTCTGCACATAAAATTAAACGGTTAATCAATGAATGGCATCCCATTTAATTAATCTGCTGTACCAAACAGGCAAGGTGGAGGGAGGGGCCGCGGGGGAAATGGTGGAGAGGCAACGGGCTTTGTTGTTTCCTGTCCTGTTTGTAAATCACAGTCTGTTCAGTTCTCTGTCTTAAAACTCCTCCTTAAAGACCGTAGCAAAAGTTTTAACTCAAGCTGCCTTCATTCTAGTGAATGTGGGAACTTAGCCAGATGCAGTCAAAAGTGTGTGTGTGTGTGTGTGTGTGTGTGTGTGTGTGTGTGTGTGTGTGTTTTGTGTGTGTAGACATATCTATCTATCTGTCTGTCTGCCTGTCTATTATCTATCTATCTATCTATCTATCTATCTATCTATCTATCTATCTATCTATCAATCATCTATTCTATCTAAGGGAGGGTCAGGGAGGGCCGGGGAGGGGAGGGAGGGGTGGGGGGAGAGTAAAGGAGCCCTTTAATAACCAAATGCATATTTGTGACTGGGATGACCTCTGCTCTCCTCCTCCCCTACTGTAAGGCTGTTTTTGTCATCAGACTGCTTCTTTCTGGGGGTGAGTGGAGGTGGGTGGGTTGCGCACATCCCCATCTGTGTGTGCCTTGTGGGGCCTCTACATTTAATGCAGGATTATGTTTCTCCCATGGAGACACTGAGCCCTGGAACACAGCCTACTAACAGGATTAGGGTTTCAGGATTTGAGACAGGAGAGCATCAGGGAAGAGAGGGACAGGGCAGGAGAGGAGAGGAGGACACTTGGGGACCCCGGCTGGAGGAATAACAGGCTGGAAAAGAATCATACGCCACGATGAAAGATGCAGGGAGGAATTCAGGCAGATACTTCAGCAGGGGTGAGGGTCCTCAACATCTGAGAGCTTCCTGACACTGGTCTCTGGGGACTTACTTTTTTTAAAGGCAGTTCCCCAAGTGGGCAGAAGAAAGACACACACACACACACACACACACACACACACACACACACACACAAAACAAACAAACAAACAAACAAACAAACAAACAAAAAAAACCAACCAACTAACCAAAAACCAAAAACTGAGCTTGAACAGCACCCTACTATCCACGTGCCTCTTCCAGGACCAGTTTCTACAACCACAGAGCAGAGAACAGAGAGCAAAGAATCCACCAGATAAATAAGCCTTCCCCTCAACACTTGTCTAGGTTCGCTGGAAATGGCCAAAGACAGTGAGTCCCAGATCCCAGCCACACCAATGTTCTGTTTGTCTCCCCTTCTTTCCCAGCATCTCTGTGCACAGTCTTGGCCTAGGAGCACATGAAATCCAGCATCATGGTTGGCAGCGCCAGGGAGGCTGGCCTCATCTCTGAGACAGTTCAGCACCCAGGGGACCCGGATGAAGTTGGCTAACAGCAGCCTGACAGAGACCGGTTCAAGCGCATGTATAATGAAATTTTCCCCCGAGCTTCCTCAGCAGAGAGGCTAAAGGTCTGAGCTCATCCCACGACAAATGGATAAGGGACAAACTGAATTACCCAGCACACTGGACTCCTCTCAGTCATAATGGAGGGGGATGCACAAACTGGGGCACTTGAACTTGGAAAGGGCACTTGCCCTCTTCGGAGCATGTAGAACCGTGTTTAGATCATACAATCGCATCCCCAGCTTCTGAAGGCTGATGTTCTTCCCTAGCTTGAGTCTCTTCTTTATACAACAACAACAACAACAACAACAAAATGGCAAACCACAAAAGGAATAAGGACAAGTATTCACGAAAAGGTTTTTTTTTTTTTTAAATCTTCAAAATTATTAATTGCAGGAATAATCACATCCCCAATAAAGAATGAGGCTGGTAGGGACATTTACCTGAGACAGCTCAAGTGCAAGGCCTGATGACTTCTCTCAGTCCCTTCTGGGTCTGGCTTTTAAGAGAGGCTTTAAGATATAGATCCCATGGGAACCTGTTACTTTTGAAATTGACAACTTGCTTCCCTGCTGCTCAAGGAGAGTTCTGCGTTCCGGTTACATCTGTGGAGGACCCTCCCTCTGCAGATGGCCCGGTGCTCCGCTCACAGCAGCCGCAGGGAGGGTGCCACTGCACTGGGGTGGCTGGGAACACCAAGACAGAGCTGGGAAGGGACTATCCAAGGCCACATGGTCCACTGTCTCAGGAGATCGACAGCAGATGCCCTGTGCTTCCAGCACATTGCCAGGGGGCTTGGGGTGTGGCCTGCTAACACTCTCTTGCCTTCCAAGTCTCTGATTTACAAAAATGATTTGTTTTAATTAAGAAAATAAATACAGGGCAGAGGAGTTTAGAAGCAGGGGCACTTGTTTTGCAGGGAAGTGGCCAAACCAAATAAATAGCAACTTCTTTCAACTCCGTCTTCAGGATCCTGTGATGGAGCACAAACTCCTCACACCATGCTTAGCCTTGAATCCTGAACTGTACTGTTCACTTTTAGACTCCGTCAGTAAACAGAGACTCCAGGGTGTGCATGCCTCTCGGGTCTCCCAGCTGCCAGGACGCCAGTTTCCCCATGGATGGAAGGCCTGGGACAGACCATGGGAGCATCTGCTTTGGTGCCACAGCCTGGTGACCAGGACGGCCTTTCCTGGGGACTCCAAGATCCTCAGGTCCCTGGGGCAAGTTGCTTAGACTCTGAGAGCTACAATTCCACCTGCGAAAAGTCACCAAGTTCTGAAGCAATTAAGTTGGTGTCTGAGGGTTTGTGGGGCCTCTTAACATTTGTCCTTATATTAATGTGAGCTCGGCATATCTCTGCCACTTATGACTGGGTAATTCTGCAAAGCCACGGGCCCAAGGCTTATTCTACTTTATCTTTTCTATCCTCAACCTGGCCATCCGGGATTAGAACATCTCTTTTTTGTGTTGCTTTTTTTTTTTCCCCCAAATAGAAAAGAATTCCCAGCAACACCATCCATAAGGGGAAGGTAACCAAAACGATACCAATAAGAGAGCTGCCTACACTGGCAAAATAAAGGGAAACTAAAGGGGACAGTGGTCTTTGTCCCACTGTCCCAGGAATAGTCATGGCTCCATTCCTCAGGCACAGACGGTCCCTTAGTGCAGAACCACGGGTTTAGAATCTCAGAGGAGGGAAGGACTGTGACTGCAAACTGGCGACTCTGAGCTGTTCCCACTCTTCTCTGTGCACCTTTCTTGGTGTGTATGTGCATACTTGCACCTGTAATTATACACACTTGCACACGCACACATGAAATTTCTTACAACTGTGTTGACAATGCCATGCTTGTTTCTGGGGTGCTGCTCACACAGCTGGGAAAAGGAAAGGCAGCACTTTCTGCTGTGGTTTCTGACGGGACAGACGTATGTGAAGTAATTTGTGTAATGTGAGGGAGCACATGGGTTGGTTGTGAGCTCTAATGGGTGGAGGAGCTCTCGGCTCTGTGGCTACATCATAAATATGCATAAGGAGGGCCTGCCTATATGAAAATCATGGGTTCCATATTTACGGCATGTGGAACTGAGTGAGGACTGGGGGATGTGTGGTGCGTGTGGTCTGCGTAAGCAGGCTGCATTTTGCCAGGAAAGCGCTCATGAACCACCAACACCGTGGATCAGGCTTTTCACGGGGAGCCTCGTGAATACCTGTTGAACACAGAGAGACTACAGAGAAACTGCTCACTGACTAGGAAGGCTTCGACCTTGCCTTGTCCAGCCAGGGTGAAAATCGCAGTGACATACATAGCCCAGCCATCCCCACCACCCTGAGTGCTCATTAATCTTGTTTTTCTCTAGTTTCTCCAGTTCCCTGGTCTTTGATATGCTGCATTGGTGTTGACAGTGGTCAGGGAATTGAAACTGAGTTTCCAAATTGGTGCCCCAAGTGTCACAACACCCTCTCTACTTCCTCTGCCCTGAGAAGGAAGGTGTTTTCCAGCTCTTCCTCTGCACGCTGTAGCTGCCCTCTCTGTCCTGTTTGCCCCTTCAGTCCTACTGTCTGAGTTTCACTTTCAAGCCCACCACAGAACACCAGAGAGCTTGGCACAGTGCCCAGCATCCAGAAACCACAAAGAGAAACTCGGTGGTAGGACCAGCGGTGGAGGAGCTCCTCCCTACAGCCTCGCTGCTCTCGTGTGTCCTCCTTCCTCCTGCCTCCCTGTCATGCCATCAAATCAAACTGCGGCAGACTTGACAAATCTATTTGGCATGGTTCACTCAACTATTTCGACCCCAGCAGCCCAGGGAACTGCACGTTAAACACAGCTATCTGGGGGAGACCTGTTAAGAAGAGGCTGTGGAGAGAGCATCCTTGCCGGGGAGGAGGAGGGGAAGGCCTCCCGGCCTCCCACCACATGCTCAATGGGGTGAGGGAACTGAGGACAGAGGCAAAGCCTAATTGGCCGGCAGACTTTTCATTTTCCTTCCTCATTTTAAGTACCAGGAGAACGTATTTCTAATGGAAAGAGAAAGGGCTTTTCCTCGGTCCCATCTTCTTTTATGTGGGCCAAACTGATCCTCTAACACAAAGCCCAAAACCAGACCCTCAAGTTACCCACCACCTAGTGGAGAGAGGAATTTCGCCAAAGGTGGGAAGAGGATGCAGAAGACAGTGAGAAGGTATTCAACCTGGGAACACTGAAAAGGATGAGTCTGAAGACTAGGACACTCAATGCAGTCTCAGGGAGATCTTCCCTGCAAAATTGAATAGCGGGGATAAAGCCGAGAGGATGGTGTCCTTTCAAAATGTGCAGTGCTAAGGTATTTCCAAAAGCAGATTTCCTACAAATGGTGTTTTAAATAGCATCCCGGTCCATCTGTGTGCTTTTAAAATCAGCTTATGCTACAGCATCCCTCTGGCCAGCGCTGCTTAGTCATTGAACCTGGACAAGGAGCCCGTTAGGGAGCCTCGTGCCTCTCCCCAAGACCCATTCCTACCTGGCAGCTGGCCCTCACCTGCTAGCTGAATTCCCAGGGTTAGCACTTTCTTCCTGAAAATGTGGGCGGAGAAAGAAAAAGTGGGTGGAAAAGGAATGGGGTGAGATGAGGACTCAGCTCTGGGAGTTCCTCTGGCCTCCAGCGCTGATTCAGTCACTGCTTCTGACTTGTATCTGGCCTTTCCGAGCTACAGCAATGGAAAAGCTAGCTAAACCTAGCTCACAGGTAAAGGCGAGGGTGTCTTCCCAGTGCTAAATATTTCACTTTCTTTATTGGTCACATGAAGCAATGCATGTTTGTATATGAGAAAGATAACTGGTAATATCTAGAAACCACATTTTCACATGAATGGTGCCATGTTACTATGGCGATTTTTGATTTAAAAAAAAGACAACAAAAACTACTCCTTTAAAAACTCATGCGTCTTATGCCAGATTGCCAACATCACAGGGCAGAATTTTCTGGGTCCAAGGATTCTAGTTGTATGTGTAAGTTAGAGAGCGTGATGCCCTGGGACAGTGACAGGGACCAGAGATGGCCTTTTGGAAATATTCTTTGGTCACAGCTGCCTTGGTCTGATCATTTATATCTTTGCAGTCCAGAGCCTGGTGGGACTGTAGCAAAGGATGAGAGGCAGACCTATTTTTCATCACTTTTGATTCCCTTCCATGGGAGGGTCAGCAGCCTCTTGGACTGCCCAGTATGCCTCCCTCACCTGCCTAATCTGAGCGTCAACCTGCCTGCAGGGATCACCTTGAGCTTGCTTCCACTAACAGAGGCTCCTGTCCCCACTCAGGTGAAAACAGAGCATTTCCACTGAGCCCTCCATATGCCAAATGTAGCTCACTGGCAGCTGCAGAAACAGAATGCCATGCGTTTTAAGAGTGCTGAGTGCCAGACACCCATCCTTGTGTACAACAAAAGCCTCCTATTGGCCACAGGGACCACATGCCTGGGAGCTACAGACGATGAAGGGACCGGCCGAGAGGGTTCAATGCCTCCCCACTAATCACGATTGCCTGTTCAGATCCTAACCCCCGACAAATGGGATTTCTCCTCATTATTTATTGTCCTGGATCTTCTTAGGGACATTGTGACTCCCTCTTTGGGTTTTGTGTCCTTTCATTCCCAGACCTCAGTAACTCCTGAACTGCTGTTTCATGCAGTTTTGTGATTGTTAGCCCAGCATGTGGAGGAGACTCAGGCCATAAATGCTCACTGAGTCCTGTGTAGTGTGGGGAGGCATTTTCTCCTTCATTGGCAGTTAGATAACATTCTGTAAGTGCCCCTCCCCCCTCGTCCTCTGCTGTGCAAAATGCCACAGCAGCCCGGGCTGCCATAGTTTTCCCATCACTTCAGCATAAAAAAGTAACATTTCAGGGCCAATGTATCCTTCGCCTCCATCCGCTCTGTGAGTTCTTCCCCATCATGGGGTCAGCCGGAAGCTCCTCAGAGACCCACTCCTGGGGAGGCCGACCTACCTTGTGGTTTTTGCCATGCCGGTAGACCATCCAGTCCTCCCCGTTCGAGCTGACCTCCAGCTTGTACGTCTTGACGTAGTAGCCTTTCTGGGTCTCCCTGGAAATGGCTCCCTGTGTGGCAATGGCTGTGAGCACGGTGAGGAAGCGCAGGTCCACCTGGGAAGAGAAGTCAGAAAGTAAGGGGACCCTGACTCCCAGCAACATCTGGCTTTTCCTGCAAACGATACAGTTGCCATTCCGAGCTCACAAAGCCAGCCTGTGTTTGTAACCACCGTTATGTACTTCCACTGGACAATTAAAGTCAACGGACTTCTTACGAGGACAGACATTTTTCCTTGAAAAATGGAACTTGATTTTTTTTTTTTAGTTTTATCCTTCCACTTGCAAATCTGAATGGATAATATTCAGTTTCTTCTGACTATTGAATACTAGACTTATGACCCCCTCATTAACCTACCATCTGCTTCAGACCTCGAAAGCAGAACGGTCCTAAAGGAACACTGAATGGCAAAAATCTACTCTACTCCAATGCAATCCACTGTAATTCTCCAGAAGTGACAATCCATAGCTGTCTTCTCTCCCTTGATTCCCAC
This sequence comes from Peromyscus eremicus, assembly GCF_949786415.1. Taxonomy (NCBI): domain Eukaryota; kingdom Metazoa; phylum Chordata; class Mammalia; order Rodentia; family Cricetidae; genus Peromyscus; species Peromyscus eremicus. The sequence continues at coordinate 48,074,352 of NC_081429.1, forward strand.
ACTCCATTGTATCTATAATCACTCAGGTCACCAAGGGGTCAAAGGGCACGCAGAGTCTGCCCAAGTAATTAGGCTTATGCACCAAGTCCTGACCTTTCACTCCGTGAGGATGACCAACACTTTGAGGTACCTCCCCTTTGACCATGCCTAAACCATTTGGAAATTACTGGATGTTGCTCCTTTGCTGGCTACGGTCTTTTTTAAGGGCAGTCTCCATGTGTGCTCGTGTGTGTGAACTGATGAAAGCCAATTTAGTAAGCACTTATTGGCTAGTCAATGTGTGCGTGGAATCATGAAACATTCGAGAGAATGCACAGCGACTTCTATGTAGACAAGAAAAGGTAGATAGCTATAATGAAAAAATAGACTATTAAGGGGTGAAAACGGGAGTTATAGTATATAGACTGTCACAACAAAGAACTTTCTAGAAGCTTTGCAAGATGAAAGGGTTTTTTTTGAGAGGCAGAGGGGAGAGACAGTGACAAATGGATCGAGAGTTGTGTTGTTAGAGCCTCTGTGGCTCCCTGGAGTTTCTAAGTGGTCTCTCTCCCTTCCCTGCTGTCTGCACTGCAGTATCTGTCTTAGAGCAGAGGTCACCATGTCACCTCCGAGCTGGGACAGGCTTGTCAGTGGGTCACAAGGCTGTCTCTGTGTGTCATAAAAGCAGACGTTGCTCTGGTACAGAACTGGCGGTTTGTCCTCCCCCTGTTTACTTCTTCCCAGGGGACCAGAGCTGGACTTGTGTGCAGTGCAGGAAGATTACTCAACGTGAGCTACAAGACTTGTTCAGGAAGACAGCAAACAATAGTCTGCAAGACGCTGCCGAGCATCTGGGGAACGAGTTTCGTTCCCCGTGGTGACATTTTCCCATGTGTTCTCTGATAGCTATGTGCAAAACCTTCCTGGCAGGCTCCCTCCAGATAGCAAAGATCAGAAGAAGTTGCCATATTCAGCAAGCACCCAACAAACCTGCCTTCAGGAAAATGCTCTCCCCACATCTCTGATGCTTCCCTGTGCCAAGAATGAGGAAGATCTGGAACTATTTATAGAACGTTCCTTTGATACTGATAGGCCAAACAGTATCATGGCCAAACAACTCTCCCCAGGCCCACTAATCCGCATAAGGGCAAGGGCAAGCGGTCCTCTTACTCATCAGTTTATCCCAGCACACAGCACAATGTTTGGCATAGCACAGGGCCGTTTGGATAGATGAATGGATGGATAGATGGATGGATGGATGGATAGATGCAATTTTTACCCATTCTATGCTTATTTTTTAGCATCCTCTTTTGGTTCTAGCTGAGGGGCCACATCACCGTCCCATCAACACACACATCACATTCTCTCTCTCTCCGCCAACACACACACCACACACACACCACACACACCACACACACACACACACACACACACACACACACACACACACACCTGGAGGTACTCCTTGTTGGAATCCAAGTTGGGGGTCCAGCCATTGTCATCACCATGGAGCCGGCTCTGTTGAGGCGTCCACCTCCCATCAGAGAACGTGGATGAGGCACTGATCTGCTCGTTAGCAATCCGGCCGGACTCCATTCCCAGAGGGACGTTGCACTGGAAGTCTGGGGAGTGGAGATTGGTCAAGGGCAGAGTTAGGCATCTTAACCTCCAAGTGCTGGGGCCCCCCAGACACTGTCTCCTTCCAGGGACAAGCCCTTGCAGGCACTCCCTCATCCCGAATCTAATTATATGCTCACATTTGAAAAAAACAACTAAACCAAGTCACATAGTTAACAACCCCTCTGGGTCTTCAAGGAACTAAATTGGACCTAAAAGAAATTAGAGGATAGATAAATAAGAATCATCACATAAATTAAAAATACCATCTAAAGCGCAAGTGCTGCGGGCTATGGATGCTCTCAGGTGCCAGATGCACCAGCCATGCATGCGGTACAGGTGAACATGACAATTTGGGTGGGCTCAGCCGTCGTGGGAAGGCTGCACACACCCAGGAGGCACTTTTGCATGTCTCTCTTTCACCTGAGTGTTTCCTAATTTCTGGCACAGAAGACAGACGCTACGAAGTATAAACACCCATCTTTAGGAAACTTCCCTGTGAGCACACGCATGCCCCATTGTGCTCCCCGACAGCACTTGTCTGGACTGACATCCCGGAGGAGTCTCCGACTCGGCTCTTCTGCCATCAGCAAAATTGCAGACCTTCACCTGGATGCTGTGGACACTGATCAATGCTCGCGCAGGCATGTGTTTGATTAAAAACGGGCCACCTTTCTGAGGTATCAAATCTATTCTTTACCTCCGTGACTGCACTGGCCATTTGCTGGATGAGCTACAGCTTGCTACACTGTTTATCACGCAACCTTCCAGAACTCGGATGAAAAAAAAAAAAATGGCGACAGAACCGAGCCGAGCCCGTTCATTTTCAGGCAGGCCAGGCTGCTGAATCTATAGTTGCCTAGGTGGTGAGCTGTCTGTAACAGTGGCAGGAGTTCCTCAATCCTCATCATCTCAGAGCACTTCTTCCTTCAGGAGATCATGTGGATCTCTAAGCAGCCATGACATGTGCTTCAGTGCATCTGAAGCACAGGGCCAGCAGCAGATGGTTTGAAAATGAGCCTCAAGATGGGAGACCAGTAGCTTGGGTGGCAGGTTCCGCAACAGCCAGGCCCACCGCAGCACTTTGCAATGCTACCCACGGCGCCTAGCACTCAGTAGAAGTTCCTCAAAACTTGTATGTCTTGCACGTGTGACGTGGAAGTCCAAGGGATGGTATTGTCTAGCCAGGGAATCTCTAGTGGGAGCTACGGAACTTGAATGTCAAGATGGATACATAGGGCTGTTTTGGGACAATGGCTTTCGGGGTCTGGAGATGAAGGAACTGATGCAGTCCTGCAAAGGGTCAGACCCCATGTGCATCACTCTGCCACCATCCTAACAACCCTTTTTCATCCATAGATGAGGGGATGGAGGCTTGAGATGGTCCATGGCTTCCTCTGGGAACAACACACACTTATTTGTTTGCTTGGTTTTTTTTGTTTGTTTGTTTGTCTGTTTTTAATTAATTAATTAATTTTATTTTATTTTACTAATGCCGAATGCCGCTTATTGAAGGAGGGAGAAGGTCTTAAATACAGGCTTATAGCACAATGGGAGAACCCTAGAGAGCAGAAGTTCACTACTGATGTTTTACAATCTTGCATCTAAGCTGTTAACGCCCAATATGCAGGATACACAAACAAGGAACTTCCCTTAAGCATTCAGGAGGGTGGAACCTGGCAGGGAATTAGCATAGGGAGGATATCAAGGTCAAGGTCAGCAAGCAAGGCAACAGTTACCCAAAATGGGGGGCCAAGGCCCTACAGGTCCCCCTTTTACTAAAAAATGAGCTTCTGACTTAGGTTGTGTGGGACATCACTGTTTTTTATATAAGGAAATGAGCACCCAGATGGACACTGTCTTTTTCTCCTTCATCTTCGCTGGGATAGAAGACATGGCTCTCCTTCCTGGAACTCAGATACCACCATGAAGTCTGCAGCATTCCTGTCTACTGTTTTCACAGAGGTCAGCCCTTCACCTGTACCCACTCATGCCCCCCAGTGAGAAGACAAGACAGAGATTCCAAATGGTCAACTCACTCTCAGGAGGCTCTTGGTGGACCAGGTAGTAACGTGCGGAGAAGCCGTCCTTGGCCACTGCCATGTCCGTGTGAAAGGTCAGGGAGAGGATCCCCGTGGATGAGCGGAGCTTGGAGGGTGTTTTGGTCCCACAGTACTTGCCAATCAGAGGGCCAACTAGATACAGGAGACAAAGAACAGACAGAGGAAGTGAGAATGTAAAACTGGTTCTCAGTGCTCTCCCCCGTCCCACCACTGCGAACCTAACTGCCAATACCGTGACATAAAAGCCGAAGCTGTGCTTCGAGAATAATGTCTGATATTTCCCCTGCACATTCAACAGTGCTTTCCCTGAGCTGGCTACGTTCTGTTGTCCCATCCCTGAGAGACGGGCCAGAAGATATCGTTACCGTTCCTGCTCTACAGAGGAAGAAATTGAGTTTCAGAGGGTCAGGTGACATTTCCCAGTTCATATTGCAGAAACAGCAGAGCTGGGACCCATACCCTGCTTGCCTGCCTAAATCTTATGCTTTTCCCAAGATGAAATTGCTCCTGCATAGCTACCAAGTATCCTTTATATTAGAAAACACCGAGAACAACCACAGAGATGAACAACTTGTTTCCTTTCCAATACTGATTACACCTATGATCTGTGTGGTCTTCACCCAATCTATACAGGCTTCTCTTGGCTGTGAATGATTGCCTTTTCCACATCCACAACCATATTAATAGTAATGAAATAATGGTTCTCATGATAATAGCGATGATAGATCATTTCAAAGCCAAGATATTGAGAGGCTGCATACCTTGCTAGGGTTGTACAGTAGAGAGATTCAAGTCTAGTCAGTCTGGCTGCTATGTGGTCACAACATTTGACTATTGATTCATTTCTATCCCAATAGCTTGGTGTGGAAAGGAACATGACCCAGAGTTTTGCCACCTCTGATGGTTAATCTCAGTTGTCAACTTGATAAAATCTGAAATCACCTTAGAGATAGGCCTCTAGATATATCTGGGGGGATTACCTTAATTCGGTTAATTGAAGTGGGAAGACCTGTCTACTTTGGGTGCTACCATTCCCTGGGCTAGGATCTTGAGCTTTATAAAAAGGAGAAAGTGAACAGAGCATTCACTGACCGTGTGGAATGCCATCCCAGATGTCCAGCCAGTCATATTTGCAGTCTCCTTCCCCCACTTGTAGGGGGTCATGCTCCAGGTCAAAGGTCAGGAACTGCAGGATGATCTCCATCCTGGGTTTGGCCAGGATGGTGAAGGTGCAGTCCAGATTGTGTGGGTACTTCTCTGGAAACCCGGGTGATTCAATGGTCCCATTGGGGCTTGTGAAGTTCTTGGAACAATCTTCAGAGCCTGTGTACCAGAGAGAGGGGTCGGGAGGGGGGGAGGGGTAAGAGATGTAGCACTAAGGAGCAGCTTTTCTCTGCTGCCTCCTCTGCCTCTGGGTTATTTAAATGTTTGGGTCCCTATCCCCCTACTCACAAGGTTTTTGTTTTTGCTCAAGTGGCCCTTGGAGCAACACACCCTTCCCATCTACGTTTCAAGCCCTCAAGCCAGCCTCCTTTTTGGACAGAAATGAGGGAGACGAGGCCGACTGCTTTGTACATCAGAATAAGACCAGCAATTGAGGAATTGGAGGGTAAGAGGTAGAGAAGAGAAGAGAAGAGAAGAGAAGAGAGAGAGAGAGAGAGAGAGAGAGAGAGAGAGAGAGAGAGAGAACAGAGTCTTCTTTCTCAATTACTCAGCTGCTCACTCCAGAAATGTAAGTTATTTCAATCCTTAAGGAAGACTTGCTGGTTGCCAGCAGGGAAAACAATGTTATCCCTTATTTATTGCTGACCTCAACACTAGCCTCTATTGTACCCAAGCCAGCTAAGTGCCCCTTCTCCCTCCAAGATCCAAGGTGCCTCAGGGGAGGGGCAAAGGGGAGCCCAAGCCTCATTCATGTCCTGACTGTATTAAAACGGGCTGCTCTGTAGTGGTGGGACAATTAACAATTGAGGTTTTTAGCCGGTGGATCACAGCGGGGCGTTGGGATGTTAAAGGCCGCTTGGGCGGCGAGTTTGGAAAAATGCAGCAGTGTATTGACATTTGGAAGGCCTCTGGTGCCTTTGTGGTGGGGATGGCCTTGTGTTTCTCTCCTAAGCTCTTGGGTTAGCGTTCAGGGGAATGTGTCCTGATGAAACGTGACACACATTCTCAGCCTGCTGCGAGCTTGGCCTGCAGCAGGAGCCCTAAGAGGATTACAGCCCCCACATCTCCTGATGCCTCTAGGTGGAGTCCTATTAGAAGAGCCTTGTCCTTTAAACCAGGAACGGTTCCTCTGGGCAGAGCCAGGAAAGGAGCCTGGAAGCAGAGACCCAGCATATACAGAGAGAACAAGAATGGATACAAGTTAATGACAGGGATGTAAACGCTGGTAATTACAATAGGTTTCACTCACTGCATTTGGATTTTAAAATAAGAAAAGGAAGCAGGATTTATGAAGGGGATAACAGACACTCCAAGCATGAAGGAAAAAACAACAACAACACAGAAATACTCAATAAACCAGGTGTTTACTGGCAGGAAGTGTCCTCTGGGGATCACACGGAAATATAACTATGGGATGTCAATATGCCGATCTTAGCCAGCAGCGATGTCTTTATCTGTAGCTTCTTGTAGCAGGGCCCTCTGCAAGTCTCCTTATTGACAGTGACTTTCTGGAAAGCGGCAAATATCTGCCTTGGAAAAGGTACCATGCAAATAAGTATATGTGTATTTGGGGTAGCTCAGGCAGCAAAGGGAGTTCCCAGAATCCCCACCTATCCATCGGATCCCTTCTCTCTGCTTACAGTGCTGCCCCTTGGGTTGTGGGTAGAATGAGGACCAGGAGCAAGAGCAAACCTTCCTGGGTTATTTGGAGCTCTGGGTGCTACACCTCAGAGGCTCACAAGTCATTCATTGATATAGCAGCAGCCGGGAAGGGCCAGAGTTGCCAAAGGGCAGCTAGGTTGGATGGGATGAGCTGGGGGTGGCCTCCCCACCCCTCTCCAGCTTTGTTTATCATCAGGCCTCCAACTCCTGAGGGCTTCCTCAGTGGCCTGGGGTGATGCAATTTGGGAAAGCCAGGCCAGCTGGCTGGTCTTCAGGGGGCCAAGAAGAATTTTGAAAAGGTTAGAGTTTAAGGATGCTGAGCAGACTTCTTCATGGGGCACTTAGGGAGCCTCACACAGTGCTGGATGGAAATTAACTCTCTTTTGACAACTGACTGGAGAGTTAGCAGAGGCCTCTGGAGAGTCCCTTCCTAGAGTTGGCTCTATTGTTACTCGTTTAGAAGGGACTCTGCACCACCCTGGGAGCGGGGAATTTATGGGGGAATCTTTGATCCTTCTCACCCATGGGGGACAAGTGTTTCAACAATGGACATTCAGAGCCCAATATGGGCTCTGGAGAATGTGAGATTCTAAACCCTTTAGTGAAGATCCCCAGGTCGGTCTTGCATGTAACTGGAAGGAATTTTTCAGCCTTAAGTACTTAAGGCCAAACAAACAACCCCCCTCCCCCACTTAAAAAAAAAAACTAACAAAACAAAGCAAAAACAAACAAAAAAGAAACCAGTGCATGCCTGATAAATGGTTAGAAATGGATACATTCTCTGGCTTCTTTTGAAGGAGGTGAGAAAACATTTCTGTTTTATCCTTTGCAAGTAGAAAAATCAGGCATCTATTAAAAATGATATATTTGGCTGGGTGGTGGTGGCGGCGGCGGCAGCAGCGCACACCTTTACCTTTAATCCCAGCTCTCGGGAGGCAGAGCCAGATGGATCTCTGTGAGTTCGAGGCCAGCCTGGTCTACAGAGCGAGATCCAGGACAGGCACCAAAACTACACAGAGAAACCCTGTCTCAAAAACAAAACAAAACAAACAAAAACAAAAAAATGACACATTTGTCTGCAGTACTACCATGGCCAAAATCACCAGAATGGCAACTGAATAAAGATATCTGGAAATGGACACAAAACTTGAGTCTTCCAGAAATCTGATTAATCCACAATCCTTTTCTGCATCATGTTAAAAGGATAAAAATAATTTAAATACCCAGCTGACAAACATTCATATCAATTCAATGTTGAGATTACTCATACAAGCTGGAGGTTTGGGAGAGTGTGGTGGCTTCTATCTGTCATCCAAACACTGTAATCCTAGGTGACTGAGGCAGGAGGACTACCATGAGTTCCAGGCAAGCCTGCTACATATTGAATTCTAGGACAGCTTGGGCTACAGAGTGAGACTCTGTCTCATAAAACAGCAAAACAACACAAAACTGAAGTTAGGGGTCTGGACTGCACTGAATGATTCCATCCCAAAGGGCTTTGGCGTGCAGGACGCCCACCCCAGGTCTCTGCTCAGACTTCGGCCTGCGGGATGCCAACTTCACGTCTCTGTACTGTCTAGTCTACCGCCTGCAAGTTGAAGAGGAGCCTACACATACCAAGATATGAAAATGCAATGGCCTTATCTGAAGTTAAGCTTCACTTGACCACAGGCAGGGAATTCAGGCCTCTATGTAGGGGCTTGGAGTAGCGGGCATTGCAGGTTCCTCTACTGTGAACAAGCCCTACAATTTTACTACCAGAAATGCCACTGAGTAATGGACACCAGAGAGAACTCTGGATCTTGAATTTCTGCTAAAAGAACTTTCAGAAAAACAACAACAACAAACTGATTCCTACTGCTTCTGCTCCCCACACCCCGTTTCAAGTTCTTTTAAGATTTTTCTTTCCTTATTCGGTGCTGGATTCGGTGACTTCCGGTTGTTTAGGTTTGCGACTTTTTTTCTGGCTTGCCCTTTTCCAGGTGAGGCAGTGTGGTGACCTAAACAACATTTTATCCTTCATTTAGGGCAGCTATGACCTTCCTCTCCTGCCGTATGCTCTGTTTGTCCCAGCCTTGTGGGTGCCTGTGTCTCAGAGTAACTCCGCGGCGGAGCCTGGAGAAAGCCAAGCTTCCAGATTAGCATATCTGTGTTTACCGTTTCCCCCTCTTTCTCTTTATGAATCTCACTGGCAAACATAGCACTGTTTGTTTGGATTTCTTCAGCATGTCCACCCATTTCTTTCATGTTCTGTGGATGATGTAAACTGTGTGCTTTTTCCCAGGACAGCGACCGTGGAAATAAGGACCTAAGACAAGGATGGATACCTTCTCTAAACGTCTCAGTTTTGACTTTTGCTCCCTTGTGAAACCCTGTGTTTTATAGTTATAGGACTGGCTTTCATACCAATAGCTACTCTTCCTGATGGGCCTGACGGGCCTGAGGAGGCTCCTGGGCATTCTTCTTTTGCACACTCCCAGCCATGTGGTTTTGGGCAGGGCTGTCACTCACTACAGCATCCCTTTCAGTGGCCATCCCAGTCCTTAGAGTGGGCCGCCCATTGCTCCAGGCTCAAGCCACAGACCTTTCCTGACTGGCATTATTGTTTAAAGCTCTTCACAGACTTGCTGCCTTATTTAAAATTCTCCTTCTGCATGTCATCAAAACAGCAGGCTGAATCATGATCCCCTCATGTGTTTTATCTTTTAATGCCCTCCTTTCAAATTTGTGTGATGGATGGAGTGAACATTCTCCGTTTCTGTGGCTTTCTGGAGAGCATGGCATTGTGCTTTACGAAACACTGAGATAAGAGCCATGAGACCAGAGATAAGCTTAACGGCCTTGCTCACTCTTGTTCTGACTTCTCTTGGCCAGCTCCCTGGAAGGTCTTGCACGAGCTGACTCCCTTCTGAGGTTGAGGTAGTAGAGCTAAGGGATGGGTCCAGCACTAGGGAATGTTTTCTGTTAGGTCACAGAGTTCCTCAGTTGCATTTCCAGAGGAGTAACAAGTGACCTGTGCCTTCATGGAACACTTGCTCATAGTATAATTTTCCTTTTAATGTCACCAATAATACTGAGGGTGCCTCTGTGCGATGAGGATTTGTCTACCTGTCTCTCCCACAAGTCAAGGACAAGAGATCCTGCCTTATTCCTTCTTTCTATAACACTCAGTAGAGAGTGCTCCTTGGAGTTGGTACATTGGTCTGCGTCTTGTACTGGGACTCAAAGGGCTGTGGATCCAGCTACGCAGGGGGCTCACACCAGCCCCCAGTCCAGGACACATAGATCAGTTTCTGAGACCTTCTTGTGGCCAGAAACATGAAAATAAATGCATGGCAGATGGGCCATCCCAGGCCATAGCTTAGGGTCCCCACTCTGGCACAGTACAGTTCTGCTAACCACACCCCTTCATTTGGTTCTATCTTCGAAGGCAGACAAGTCCAACAAATATTTAGACAGAGTGGATATAAAAAGTGCTTTCAACAGCCACTACTTCCTTCCAAGAACTGTTTAATGAAAAAAGAAAAAGAAAAAAAAAACATATGAATAGTTCCCGTTGCCCTGAACTTAATAGGCGCCAGACTTTGGTTTCTCAACGACAGGGTGACATCTTCACCTGGAATCAAATTTCATGTAGGAGTTACAAAAATTGGACTCCTAAAGAAAGAAAACACTCAAAGATGGGGGCAGAGCTTCTGAGGTAAGGAGTGGGCAAGGTGAGGGAGAATGAAGGACACTCCTTCCTCAGCCACAGGGATAGCTGACGTGAGACAGAAGGACGTGCCGCCGGGAGCGGAGACGTGTGGACGCAATGCAGCATCTTCAGATGCCCACTGGCCTACCGAGCCTCAGAAGTCAGTACTGCCCATAAAGACCTAATGAGATGCATAGGTTCCAGCAGTCAACTCGAAGAAGTGTTATCCTTTCTGCACACACTCCGCCCCCCATTTCCACTATCTTTCATTAGCTTTTCAGGGCGTCCGATTCCCTGGCATATGGGAACTAGGAGTTCAGTGTAGAGGGGTGGTAAAATGGATGGCCGAGGGGAATGTCTGGGAGTCATAATTTAATTTAAAAGCAATGACTGACCCCATTCTGGGGGTCGTGGTGAGATCTTTAGAAACCCCAAACAATGAAAAGATTATGTCCTCCAGACCCATGTAATTCCAAATAAAGACAATATTAAACCATGAAGGAGTTGGGATAAAGTTCAACCAAGTTCAACCATGAAGAACAGCTTGATTTTAAAAACACAAAAATCCAATTCTTTCAAGAGATGTTCTTGTATTTATCCCCCACCCTCCTTCTGTGTTGGTCGGCGCCTCATCTCCCCCCTCAAGTTGGAAGTCACCTGACCTGCCTTTTCATATCGAAGCATTACCAGGTTCACCTTAGACATCTCTTCATCTGCCACCACAGTCAGGGCAGATGACTAAAGCCCTTACCACCTGATGCCATCACCAACCAGGACTCCCCTTGTGTTCCACCTTCCCTATGATGCCCATCTCTGGCCTACTCCAGATCCCACTAACCTGTTTTGAAGATCTCGTAGCGTAGGGAGAAACCTGCCCCCTGCCGGGCATAGTCTGATGTGAACTTGATGTATAACATGGAGCCAGAGCTGATGATGGTGGGCGGAGCGATGTTCCCACAGTGTTTGCCCAGGAGGTCAGCTGACTCACTGTCCCCATCCCGAATCTCAATGAAGTCATACCTAGGTGGGGACGGCAAAAAAGGACACCGATGAAAAGAAGATCATTCTGAAGGTCTGGGAAGGACCATTATCCTCTTTCAGCTCTCCCCATCCCTTTAGAGACTTTCAGGTGTTGCGGCGTGATCAACAAAGGGCACTGTCCTTGCTTTGGTACCCAGGCAAACACAGACACAGGAAGTTGCTTTGTTCAAGCGACAGTGAATGAGTGCATGGGTGGGAGAGGCCTTATCTCTTGTTCACATAAGAGTAATTGCATCATTCTCTCAGGATCTCAAAGCAAGCATTGTGTTTTTGCTTGGGTGGCGGTAGCGTGTACTTTATATTTCCATCGTGACCTCTCTAAATCTTTGTCTCTCCTGAACTCTGCCGTGGCAAGTTACTACAATGCTTTGAGCCCGAGTGTCTTCAAATGTAACAGGAGGAGAAAAATATCGGCTCCAGCATACTGGCAAGAAGATGGGTTGAAAAATTACATGTCAGGGACCGGCACCCTGGGGATGCTTCATAGGTGTTTGTTCTCCTGTCCCCTGCCCGGTTTTAGTTTTCTCCTGGGTCACCCCCTCTCGTTCTTAATTGGCAGTGCCCCATCTGCAGGTCACCTCCTTCCCTGAGATTGTGCCCACAAAGTTCCCGTCAGCGCTATCTAGTCAACATGTTTTCAACAGGGATTGGCGCTAAGTCAGATAAGGCAATCAAAACTTCCCCCAAAGCCTGGCAACTCCCTGGGGACTGTGTCTGTGTGCCCACAATTAGTAGCCTTCTAAGAGGCATGGCTGGCTGGTCCCCCCCACGCTGTGGCCTGTGCTCCTTTCAAACTGAGTCAGATGGGCCTGGCATGGGGTGGGGCGTCAATGTCTTGTGGTCTTCCGTGGCCAGGATCGTAGACTGATCCACACAGAAAGTGCCCCCTTTGTCTCAACAGGCACGTTTTCCACAGTGATCCCCAATGATCCCCATACTTGTCTGCACTACTTCTAAGCTTCCAGTTACTTCTTAAATCACACAGCACAAGTGGGAAACTTCTTCCCCAACAATCCCCCAAAACCATCTCCCTGTTTCTCCTCTCTCCCTCTGTTTATTTTGCATCAACCTGTAAAAACAACACATAAGCCATTTCTTCCTTGTGGGTAAGGAAAGGGGTTGACGATGTAGCCCTCCCTGGGATGTGGCCTCCAGCTCCTGTCACAGAAGTCTGTGGGAGCTGGCTGCCTGCACAAGAGGTTGGAGTGAGTTAGAGAGGCCCGAGGCTTACTTCAGCCTCCGGGAGCCGTATTTCAGATTGCTCAGCCATTTCTGAATAAATAGGCTTGTAAAGGAAGAAGAAGGAGTGTGTTACCGGGAGCAGTTTATCCTCAGGCCCCGGAGGGATGGACTCCTGCAACTGAGAGCCTGGTCGGTGCTGGATCCCTCCAGAGATGGGGAGATGGGCAGATAGAGGCTTCCACCAGAGCTCTGGTGAGATAGCCGGATTCCGAAGGCCCCAGGGTGGGGTGGGGCGGAGGATCTGCTCAAATCTGAGATTTTTCAGTGTGGGAGATAGTACTGACTTTGAAAGCAATCTTCCTCAGTTCCAAAACAAAAGCGAGAAGACACTTGTTTGTTCTTAGGGGAAATTCCCCATCCCGTCTGGAAAACCCCTCCTTGCCGGTCCACTCCGAGTGGAGCACTGCCTAGCGGACATAGCTGAGCAATGGTGCATCCAGCAGTGTGCACACAAGTCAGGCAGCCCTTACTCACTCATCATGAGTTCCTCTCCGGGTGCAAGATCCCAGACCTGGAGACAGACAGCTGGGGTCGGATTCCACGTCTTAGCTGGAGGCCAACATTACAGTTCTTTAATAAGCCAACAATTTGTAAACTACAGTGACAGCCACTAAAAACTCTTTTTCCTTTTTTTTTTTAACATGTTTTTTAATAGTTTATTTTTATTTTATATGCATTGGTGTTTTGTCTGTGTGTATGTCTGTGTGAGGGTCCCCTGGAAGTGGAGTTACAGACAGTTGTGAGCTGCCGTATGGGTGCTGGGAATTGAATCCAGGTCCTTTGGAAAAGCAGTCAGTGCTCTAAACCACTAACCCGTCTCTCCAGCCCCCAAAACTTCTTTTTCAAAGCAGAAGAACGGAGAAAGATTAAGCCTTGAACCTTTCTGAGCCACAGAAAATCAGGGAAATAGGGCTGAGGAGATGGCTTAGAACGCAGAGTGCTTGTTGTGCGAACACGAGGCCCTGACTACGAGCCTCATAAACCAGGTAAGTCTGGATACAGCAGAGTACACCTGTAAACCCATTGCCCCTATTGTGAGGCCAGAGGTAGAGGTAGGAGGTGCCGTGAAAGCTGGCAGGCCAGCTAGACCCTGTCTCAAATAAGGGGGAAGAGGCAAGGACTCACACCCAAGATTGGCCTCTGACTTCACACTCACTGTGGGCATTAGCACGCACGTGCATACACATACACACACACACACACCAAATGAATACTTTTAAAATGAATGATGTAACAATGAAAGACAGATATTAGGAGCCTTCTCCTTCGGTTGTGAGCTTTCTATGACTGAACCTAGCCTGCATAAAGAATTACTACATTGTCCGGTCCTCAGTTTGTGCTTGAGAAAGCTAACTGGTTTGTCAAATTCTCACACCCATTTCAGCGGTAAAGAGGTTGAGGCATGTATGTAGATGAGGCTTATCTGAAGAGAAAGAGGCCTTGGGGATAGTGGCACAGTGAATGAGGACATGTAAATCTCTTCCAACATTTGGAAGGTGCTTTTTTGGCAAAACTCGATGAAAGTTACTATGTACATAGCCTTTAAAACCAGAATCCTTAGGACTTTTTTCTGCCAAGAAAACAATCAGGGTGGTATACGGATGTATATGCATCGTTGGGAATGTTTTTTAAAAAGCATATGAAAAGTGAGAAGATGCTCCCTTTATAGATAGCATCATGTTGAAAAATCCAACCAGACAGGGAGAGTAAATCAATTCTAGTATATTTATAAAATGAAATATTCAGTTGCTACAAAAAAATAGTGTGGCAGGTCTGGGCTTTTTTTTTTTTTTTTTTTTTTTTTTTTTTACTTTATAGAAAAAAAGGGCATGATATACTATTAGTGCAAAAAGAAGAGATTTTTTTTAAAGTCCATTTTCAAATGTACACATCATTTCCTCACATAAGCATTCAGAAAACATTTGAAAAACTACATCTAAAACACTATCAGAGATTTATCATCATTGTTCCCTTCTGCTATCTGAATTATTCTAAGTTCACACTTCTTTAATAAGACAAGATTCATGAAAATAAAGCTACATTCCTTAAGTTCTTAAAGCAGAAATGTTGAGAAAAACAAGCCCTAATGATTTAGCAGGGATGGACATAGTGGAACTTGCCCAAAACCCCAGCACTCGGGGGCTGAAGCAGGAGAATCAGAGTTCAAGGTCAATGTGGACTACACGTAATAGTCTCTCTCAAAAACCCAAACAAGCAGAAAACAAAATTAGCAGACGCAGGTATGGATTCTTTTCCAATATCACTTTATCATCCATCTCACGGAGCTGGAGTGTGCCGCATGAGGACCACAGGAGACATGGCGTGCCAAAACCCCAAGAATAGTGTTTCAGATATCATACTTAATAAATGATATTAAAAAAAACCAAACAAACACCCAAATCTGGTTTTGCGTTGGTGATTTTTCTACAAAGGACAGAGAGGCCCTGCTACCCTACTGGCTAGTCCTCAGAAGTGGGCGGGTTTTGTCAGGTTGCCTAATCACCCTTGGAGTCATTTAGAGAATTGACAGCATCAGCCAGGAGGCAGGGTTACCAACAAATGCCATTGCTCAGAGCTCGTCTCAATTGGCTCGGTGACTTAGCCCGCCCCCAGACCTTTTTTTTTTTTTTTTGTAAAATGGCCAGCAACAAACCCGTGTTTACTTTATCTGCACACATACACACCTACAGTGAAGGCCATACAATTTGAACAAAGGTCCCTCTAAGCCAGTGAGTGACCAATTCTCTCTGTGTGTGCTTGTTAGTTAAGGGGACCCCCACCATCACCACCACCATGAATCTCTTTGTGAAGCGTAACCAGCCCTTCCTTCAACGTCTTAGGGAAACTGGATTTTCCTATCAAGTGTGTACGGCGGAGACAGGACCAAGTGACCAGTTGGCAAGCAAGTTCCTTCTCTCTCCAGGGTCCTGGCTGCACCCTGTGGACAAGTCCCACTTAACCATGTGGCCTTCTGGCCGGGCTTTTGCTATAAAGGGCACACTCCAAGTGACACGCTGACTTCATCCAGAATGTCTCATTTACCTCCCGTGTGACAGACTCATGTGGGGAAATTTTTTATTATTAGGGATTTGCTGCAGCTGGAGCAATCTCCTTAGAAATTTCAATGTTGTCAGGTTCATTTGCGAAGGGCTCCGAGGAGGAGCCTCAGGAAGTTTGTGGCTTTGGAATAAATACAGGCTTTGCGTGCAGCCTTGAATCTCCAGTGTTTGTTTGATCAAGAAATCTGGGGTGCGGACTCGAGCTTCACCCCAAGGACAGTGAAACGGGATAACTTGAAAGCTGCCCTCTCCCCGAGCCTATTCCTGCCTCCCAGAAGCCAATGCGAAGCAGCTAACAGACATATTAACTACAGTGTTTGCATTTCATTATTCATAATCTCTCTCAAATGAAAAAATTCCTTTCGAAGCTTTAACACTACCTCTTATTATTTTGGTTATTTATTTTCCCCCCTGAGCCAAAGTAGCCATCTCTAGCTCACGCTTGTTCTCTCTCTGAAATGGTCCCTGAGTACTTTCTTGACTGTTGTGCACAGCTGCTAACATCTGCCTGGGCAGCGCTGACTAGAGAACGCTTCCTCTACTTTCTCTTTCACCTTCAAAGACTTCATTTCTTCTCCTCCTCACATCCACAAGGGTGGGGGGTGGCATGGAGATCTAGACAGTAGAATTAATTTTCTGAGTCCAAGGGGGTGGGGAATGAGGGGGGGAGAGAGAGAGAGAGAGAGAGAGAGAGAGAGAGAGAGAGAGAGAGAGAGAGAAAGAACAGCAGCTTCATCTCTCCCTCCCATCACCACTTGCAAAGAGGCTCTCTGGCATCCATCTCTCAGTAGGTCACCCAGGCAAGGTGGCTACTGCTGAGTGTGCTAAAGATTCCCCTGGCTAAGGCCCTTGTTCAGAGCAGTTTAAGGTCTAGCTTGGGTTTTGTCTGCCTTTCTGGGTGCACAGATGTCTGTGGGGGAGGGAAGTACACCAAAGGTATAAGGATGTCACCCCCAAACTCGAGATTTGGATCTAAACATAGGAATGCCTGCATCCAAGGAAATCAGACTCTTCGGCAGGTGGGCACCGCCTCCCTTCATGATGTTTGCCTCACAGAAGTTTATGATGCAGACAGAGGGTTCCCAACCCCTGGGCCCTTGCTCCTTTTCTTTCTTGTGTCTGCCATACTCATTAGCTCTGTCTGTGGCCAGCTCTCATCCTTCAGGCCTGCCCTGCCCTTCTCTCTGGGGTGGCATACCTCTCCTTTGCTTATCTCCTGTGGAAAGGCATAGCCTGTATGCTTGTCTATGTCTTTAGCTCTGTCTCTTGCACTAGCGAGGAGGAATCAGGGTGAGGCCAGACTTGGCTCTTCATTAGGTAGATTTGGGATATTTCTGGGTCCGTGGCACAAACAGGGATCCCTGTGTGCCAAGGGACTACATGAAGAAGGCATTTGCGGTTGGTACTGCGTATCAGAATGATGCCTTCTACAGGCGCGACGGGTCGGTCCCGGGTGTATCTTCTGCCTCTGCGCCCCAAACACATCCACCGAGCTATTCTGGTTGCATGCAAAAACCTAAATGTTGCTTCGTGACACAAAGACACGAAATATAACATTTTGTGGAGAAGAAACATCTCAAATCCTGCTGACAGCATTTTCACTATTAGCGGCAAACAAATCAACTATAATTAAAATGCTGTCAGAGTGATTGGAGATTTTTTCTCACACTTTCAAAGTTCCATATTTCATGAGTGGATTATCCAGGCCAGAGAATTTACCACCTCCCGGAGTGCCTTTCTTCCGGGAAGCTCAAAGACAGCTACAAACACTGTCTTATTAATCCTTACATTAAAACCTGCAGGGAAAATTGGAGGAAATGCCATCACAGCTGCTTGTAGCTCCTGAAAACTCCCAACAAAGGAGCCGCCTGAGACACACGGAGGCTGCGGGGTGGGTCCGCACAATGTCCAGGTCTCTGGCCAACACAGGCCCGGAGCCAGGCCACCTGCTTCTTGGGGCCAGCCTTTACGGAGAAGCTGGCTTGCTGTCAGATCAGCTCTTTTTAAAGAGGTACGTTCCATTTCCTTGAAATCCACCTTCCATTGTTGCTACTCATTTCATAAGCAAATCGATGGAATGTGACCATGTTTTATTGAGTAATTACTATGGGGCCAGACCCACCCGTTTAGATAGTATTTCATTTAATTCTAACTTAGTACATACAGACTGGGCTGGTCATGGTTATCAGCATGAAGAAGCAAAAATGGAGACTCAGGTTGACAGCCCAAGGTCACAAAGAGGAAAGGTCAGAGGTGAGATTTGAACCCTTGTCACACAGACCTCACCTCTTTCCCTCTTCTTCATTATCTGGACACACGAGCTTGCCACAGCACAGAGGCATGAGAGAGGCTGGGTGGGGAGAAACCTTCCACTCTTAGGTTTCTAGAAAATGGGCAGAAGTAGGAAGCAACTTCACAGAACCTTGCTCTTTTTACTTAGTTATCCTGATTAAACAAAGCCCGCAGGACGTGCCACAATTAATAGACAGATCACCACTGGGAACAGCGAGCAGATTTGAAATGCATGGCTTTAAGATCTGCCCAGTGGAAATGCAGCCCGCAAGTGTTCAGATGGGATAACATATTAATTTCTGTAAGTGTAGTATTTTTATAAGCGTGTGTACACCCGAATGCGAACATATGGCCCATCGAGTGAGAAAATAGGATCCAGTGTATTTATAAGAGCTTCAAGTCCACATATTCTGAAGTCCACAGATCTCCAATATGGTTCATGCAGGAGTTTCAAGGGGGTACACTGAAGTTTTCTGTCTTCCCATGCAAGCATATTTTCTAGGGAAGGGGTCTGTGACAAGACCAACCTGAAATTTCTATTACACAGGTCCATGTCCAAGAGGGTGCAATGCACTCTGGGAAGGAGCATAATATGTGAACTTTGTGGACAGAGCCAGTTAGTCCGTGGCATTAGCTACTGGTGAAACTGAAGATAAGGCACCTACCCTCTCCCAGCCTCAGCTATTCATCTATAAAATGGAAATAATAACAGCCCCATGTCTGGGAAGGAACTGGAAAAGTCCACTCAGGTCCAGCAAAGATGCCTGGAAGACAGATTATTTTTAATACAGCCACTGTGTTAACAAGACACGGTGGTAAGGGTGAGTGAGAGGTGAGTTGCATGCATGTACACACACACACACACACACACACACACCCCATCCTGGAGACAAGAGAAGATACCATGAACAGCTATAGCTACAACATGGCTACAGTCCCAGTACTGCCAACCTTGGGGTTGGATTTCCACAAATCTACCTTTTGCACAAATCCATGTACTTTAGTTTTTGAGATTTATTTCCTTCTTGAAGTTCTGAGCCTGGGCTCTGGGTCCAGGCTGCCAGGGATGGGTTCAAAGCCATTATCTTCCATTTGCTGGGATTGGTTTGTTTTTAAACAGGACCTCATGTAGCTCAGGTTAAAGGCTCTACTAACTGAAAATGGCCTTGATCTCCTGATCTGCTCTCTTCTATCTCCTAAGTGTGGGTGAGGGGTTTGGGGTGTGAGGGTGTGGGGGGTACAGATGTGTGCCACCATGTCCAGTTTATGTAGTACTGGGAAGTGAACCCAGGGATTTGTGTGTTCTGGGCAAACCTTCTACCAACTGGGCTACCTCTCCAGTCAAGAAAGTTCTGTCTGTCTATCTATCTATCTATCTATCTATCTATCTATCTATCTATCTATCTATCTACCTATCTTTAAATGGTGTTGGGTTGAACCCAGGGCCTGTATGCTGGGACACCGCACTACCACTGATTCATGCCTCCAGCTCTCTTTTGCGGTGAGGCACTCATCCTCTTGGTAGCCTATTGAGCTGAGGCACACAATTAGCTCACTATACCAGCTGACATACAGTCAGTCCTCATTGAGGAGATGTCATTAGGGCTGCTATTACTGTCTTTATTATTCATGCACCTCGAAAACGTCAGCGGTCCCAACACTCTAGGGTTGTTTTTGTGTTTGCATGAGGGCCCAGCGCCTTCTCCACAGCAGCTGTTTACAGTTGCATTTTTCTTCCTTATTCTTCCAACCACAAATCTCTGATGTTTGCAGTTTTGCATTTGTGGTCCCCTCCCAGTCCGGGTCACCACGCTCGTTAGAAGGGAGGAAATCTGACCACCCAGCAAAGGAAGTATGCACAGAGAATAACCCAAAACAAACTGGAGGAATTATTCTGAAAAACCTTGAAGGCAAGAAAGTGGAAACTGCAAATACCATCTATTTATAATTGCTGCTTGTTTTTCCGCAGAAGCCCTGGGATGATGTAGAGGCCGCGGGATCTCATTGTTCCTCGGGTTGCAGGCTGCCAAGAACACTCTCACCGTGAGGAAGCGGGCTGCTCCAGACACAGTGTCTGATAAGTCTTGCTGTGGATAACTTTCAGAAAACGAAGGGCGGACAACAAAGCCTCCAACACTCCTGCCCTGACCCTGTGGGTGCACATCGCTTCCCTCACTGCCCTGGCTTCCCAGCAAGGTGCATTCCTGAGGCCACAGAGCCACGGATCTGTTGGACTTCTGATCCAGCCAGCACTCAGGAGGCCGCTTGGACAGAACGCATTTGCTTATGTAAGGGATTTTTA
This sequence comes from Peromyscus eremicus, assembly GCF_949786415.1. NCBI lineage: Eukaryota > Metazoa > Chordata > Mammalia > Rodentia > Cricetidae > Peromyscus > Peromyscus eremicus. Next base: position 48,094,467 of record NC_081429.1, read on the forward strand.
GGCAACTAGTAAAGCTGAAGGGTTGGGGTAGGCTCAGTTCATCAGACTGTCAGAGCTTCCTTGAGTCTGTTCTGTGACTACAGAATCCCCATCCTTTGGTGTCAACTTCAAGAGTCCCTTGCTAGCATTTTGTAATGATGCCAGAGTACTGAGTAGGTATGAAGAGCCCATGGTTTACATCCGTTTCTTTTTTTTCTCAGAGGCAGCAGCAGCAGCAGCAGCTCATGCTCTGATTTTGAAAGTGGTACCCGACAGAGCCAAGACTTGCTGAACTGTCTCATGCTAGCCTGGGTCTATCATGCTGTCCTGCCTTGGTTTGCCTCACCTCATCAATGGGCACAGGGCTCATACCTCTTTGCCTCTTGGGACCTAGGCCTAGGGGCATAAAGCACCTGGTAGTCATTGGGGGGAAATCAGAGCACGTCATCCTGGGGCCCTGGTGTACTGGCAGCATCCCTTCACTTGGCTGAGAGAACAGCTCCCTCTGGGTAAGGAACTCACTAACTCTGCCTCCCAGTGGAGCCAATTGTAGGAGAGAAATCATAACCTCCCATCTGTCCGAAAAAATGGAAGCCTGCTGGGAACAAGTGTGCCAGGCACCAGGGAACCAATCACTGTGTCAAAAGTTCGTTTGCGTTTTCCGGGGATGGGTTCCTGGTCATTTTAATATCCCTCTAGGCTCTGCAACAAAACTTGGAAGACATAAAACTTGTCTGAAAAATGTGCTAACGAAGAATTCCAGGACAGGGGCAGTTTGGGAGCAGGTGGCAGGTATGACGGCCTGATTTTGGATCCTGTTTTCTGGGCGCTTCAGGTTACAGAGCTCAGAACCCCCCCCACACACACACACACACACACTCTAGGCAGAGAGTTGTCAGGACTGTACGGAAAGCACCGGGGTGTGGAAATGACAGTCACACACTAATGTCCAAGCAGGAAGGGGCTGTTGCCACGCTAGGGTGGAGATTCTGAATGTGGCCCTTGGTGGCCAGTCAGCTGGAACTGCTTCCTCCTCTCAAAGTGCCACTTGGACATTGTGCCCTGATGTGCATCCTGAAGTGCTGGGGCTGCACTCAGAGCAAAGGCAGTCTGGGTCACGGATGCATGTCACAGCCCTGGCCTTGCTGCATGGCAGACATGGTCCTCTGGGTTAAAATCCAGGGTTTGCCGGGCATGGGAGTAGCACTCAGGAACACGAGGTGTTGTTAGACAGTCTCGCTGGACCATGGAGAAGCATGTCTAGAAAGTACACAAGCTTCTACAAGAGAAGCGGATTGTGGGAAGTCTCCGGGCTAGATGGAAACAGTGTGGGTCAGACCTAAAGGACTTTTATCATCCCGAAGCCATAAGCAGGCCATTTATTCCATGTATGGGTCTTCTGGCTGGCTGGTCATCGTAGTGTAGTGACCAACGGGAATCCCATAGCATGGGGAGACATTAGTGCGAGGGATGAACTAAAGAGCCACGTGTGGATGAGAGGCCTGAAGAGAGGATACGGTAATGGAGACCTGTTGTAAGAGAAGTCTATTCCCCAGTATTTAACCTAGGTGCCTGCCATGATATCTGGCAGGACCTCAGTTTCATGAGGAGACCCCCCAAATAATAATAATAATAATAATAATAATAATAATAATAATAATAATAATATACTTTCCCACCCTCCCACAGTTCTCAGAGGATGACGCACAGATAAATCACTTTGAACTTTCAGATGAAAGGTGTTCCATAAACCCGAGGGCTCATCAACTGTAATTGTTACGGTAATTATTTTAATGATGATAATGGGAGAATGGGGGGGTGGGGCAGGAAGGAAACCTCCCACTTTGAGACAAAGAGAAACGCTTCTGTTTCAACCTGTGCCACGCTTCTTTCTGCTCCTGGGCTGACTTCATCCCCCTCCAACGGCCAGTTCCTGAGCTGAAATATTATTTACTGCTTTCTTTTCCAATAAAACAATTATTTGTTCCACGGTTCTCCTTCTCACTCACTCTCCACTGTGTCTGGCTCAGCCCTGACAGCTCAGCCATGAACTGTTTACATGTCTCTCGCTCACCCGCCCAGAATCTGGTTCAGCTCCATTGACACGGAAGGCAGGAGCATTCTCTGTGTGTGAGGAATCAATTACTTCCGCTGACACTCCATTACTGCCCTTCACATCTTCGGATTCCAGATGGAGAGAAAAGGTGGTAGTGGGGGGGGACCCCAAGAGGGTGGTGAGCATGTGTGTTTGTGCGTGTGTGTGCCTGTGTGGGGGTGTGTATGGTGTGTGTGGGGTGTGTATGGTGTATGTGGTGTGCATGGTGTGTGTATGTGTGTGTGTGTGTGTGTGTGTGTGTGTGTGTGTATGTGTGTGTGTGGTGGGTATGGTATGTGTATGTATGTGTGGTGTGTATATGGTGTGTATATGTGTGTGTGGTGTGGGTCTGGTGTGTGTGCGTGTAGTGTGTGGGGAGTGTGTATGTATGGGGTGTGTGTAGGAGTCCAGGGGGAGGAGGCAGATGGAGACTATTGACTGATCAGGCTGCCAGCTTGTCCTTGAAGACCTAGAAAGGCTTCTCTTGTCCTGACTGCCTTGCAGCATCCACTAGTGACCAAGTGGCAGGGAGAGGCTAAGCAAGGCTATGAAAAGCAGAAAGGAAAGGCTTGCGGGGTTGTCTACAGGAGTCAGGCCAGTATTTCCGGTGCTGGTCAGCCAGTGACCCAGGCATACAGAGGCAGATCAGGGCCACCTGGCTTCCAATCCAGCCCTCCTGCAGTACAGGTGTACTCTCTCTAGGCCTCAGTATTTCCTTCTGATCAGTGGGAATGATACTGGTCCTGGGCCCACAGCCTGCTATGGGAGGTAAATGTAGACAATGTCTGATGCCTTTGAGACAGCCATGAATGTTTGCTATTGTTTAATTGATAATCTCCCCCACAAACATACAACTGGACCTCTAACATACAGAGCTGAAAAACTCATACAACTACCAAGATGCTTCCCTACAAAGGCATGAAAGAGAAGGGCATTAAGAAATCGTGTGCTTTTCTGTTATCATGGAGTCCTCTTGAATCTAAGTCAAACCTGGGTCTATTTCTTTCTCCTCTTTCTTAGTTTCTTAAAATTTAATTTTGACCCAGCTAATTTTTTTTTCGTGGATTTTTCTTCTAGGAAAAAAATTTTGATTATGTAAATTGAATACAGCCATCTATTCTGCAGTCAACTGGGATGGGTTGTGAGCCAAAAGGTCTCATAACGCAGGGTGATTATGGAGGGTTTATTATTATTATTATTATTATTATTATTATTATTATTTTCTCTAAAAGACAAGACAAGGACTGTGAGTGTGTGATGATTTATCTAGGCAGGAATAGAAAAATGGAATTAAGTTATCTCTTGAGTGTCTCCCATCAAGGTCTCGATTCCTAAAACAAACAAAAAGAGTGCATTTTTTCTACGGGACTCATGATTACAGGGAAACACAAATCCCTCTGTAGAGAAGTTGAATGTCTTGACATGTTATCTCCCTTTCTCTGCTTTATCCCCTCCACACGTGTATCTGTCTCCCTGTCCCTCTGAATTTCTTAAGACAGCCTGCCAGTGTAATTAGATGGGAGAATTACATGGAGTTACATGGGGTGAGGTGCTAGCCCCCTGGGATCTCCACGTTTCAAGAAGGTGCCAGGGTTGAGAGGCAGAGCAAGGGGGATCGTGTATGATAAAATCTCAAGTGATTTTCTCGATCAGAAGATAAAACGCATTGTTAAGAAAGACTGCCACAGTGATGCTCGCTTGCATGGAGAGAGTTGGGATTGCAACATCGCATGTTTAAAAACAAGCAGCCAAAAATAACTGTTGTCCCAACTGCTCTTTAACCTTGGTAAGAGGAGGAGAAAAATCCATGGGGTGTTGTTTCCCACTTCTTGGGTGAGCTGAAGTGGCCGGGCAGAGGGAGTCCTTGGTCAAGGTTATGGAGGACAGACGGGTCAGCTGGTAGCTGGGCTCTGGCTCAAGGAGCTGGTCCCATTATTGCGCCACGCTCCCAGAGGTGGGTCTGTTTCTGTCATTAGGAGGGTTGTTGCAATATAGAAAAATACTAATGCTCACTGGATCCTCAGAGAATGGGGATATTTCTGTGGTGGGCAGGGCAGTAAATCTGTCACAATGTCATGAGTAATCAACCCAAGGGTCCCTCCTGAGCCAGCACATGGCAGCCTTCTGCACCACAAGAGACTGGCTCTGTTTTGACTTCAGGCGACCCCAGCTGAAGCCACGCCTCCAAATTCGGTTTCTCGTGGAAAGAGAAAGGGTCCAGTGTCTGTGTGGGAATGAGTGGATGAGGACTTAATCCAGCTTGTTACCTGGGCTTTCCCAGAGCAGATCACACTCTCAGGCACTACATTCAGGACATCTGGACACAGGGAACAGACACTACAATAGAGTGAGGGTGGGGCCTCCAGAGGCTCCATAATCTCACCCTTTCCTGCTTCCTGCCCTGGGTCCCTCTCCTAAGGAGCTGGTGGAAGTCGCCTGGCCAGGAAATAGAGTTAAGTAACATCATCAGGCACCTTTTGCCAGGAAGAGGGTTTATATCAACAAGTCACAAGGGCAACCTTCTTTTGCTTCTACCCTTACTGGGTAGGGAAGGAAACAGAGGTCGGCCATCTTTATGACTGTGCTTCCCAGAGCTACCCACAGCCCTCTCTCTTCAGGCTGTTCAGTGTGCCACCCTCTGCCTAGACCGTTAGCCATGCACAGCCCCCTTTCCTTGCCTGACTGCTCTAGGGGCAGTATAGGAAATACCTCTTCCAGGGAGTCTCCCTGGATTTTCTAGCCTAGGCTGGATCTGGGTACTATGGACTCATATACCAGGCTCCCATCACGTCACAGTCATAGCATGCAGTGTGGGGGAGGGGAAGGCAGGCAGCGTTAAGAGTAAAGAATGCAGGGCTGGAGAGATGGCTCAGAGGTTAAGAGCACCAACTGCTCTTCCAGAGGTCCTGAGTTCGATTCCCAGCACCCACATGGTGGCTCACAACCATCTGTAATGAGATCTGGCACCCTCTTCTGTATACATAATAAATAAATACATCTTAAAAAAAATAGTAAAGAATGCAGACTGAAAAGTAGGGGTCAAATCCCTTCCCAGCCCCTTCAGAGGGCAGGACCTAAGGCCACTTGCTTGAGCTCTGTGAGGCCATGTTTCTTTATCTGCAAGCAGAAAAGAGGGGTGGCCACGTCACATGCCTTCCTGTCACTATTCATTGAGACAGAGACAATCTCCTGCCAGGCTCAGAAGTACTATGCCAGCTGGGGTAGCTTGACCTCACCACCTCCTACTCTGGAACCCCAAGGTCTACCAGGTCAAAGGTATGGTATACCAACCTCTGTATTTCCAAAACTGGCCCTCAAGCTTGGCACTAAGTAGGTGCTTGATAGGCACTGCCTGGGCACAGAGTGAATGGCCCGTGGTCGTTTTGTGGGTGACAGACCCAAGTTTGAATGGCCAGTGACATTTATAGCCTAGATTTTTTTTTTTTTATCATCTTTATGTCACTGGTTTGTAATCTCTGATGGAAGAACGGAAAAAGAAAAAAAAAAAAAAACCAGACCTGCCTGCCCTCTGACACAGTTCATATCACACCTGCCTGTGCCCTGGCACAATCAATGGCAAAGCATCAATCAAACAAGCTTCGGCACACACCTCCGCAGGTCCCTCCGGGGCTGGGTGAGGCAGTTCAGAGATGGAGTGGGTGGTTTGTGCCACAGGAGCGTTTACCCACTCCAAACGCGAAGTGACTATGTAGGAAGAGAGAGTCAAGTCAAGGTGGCTTGGAGCAGGGGCTAATAAAAGGCACTGTAGATAGAGCAAGGAGCCCTGGGGCAGAGTGGTCAGGGAAGTGGGGACAGTGTGTGCAGCGGGAGCTCAGGAATCCTCATACAGATGGAAGGCTGTGTCCGGTTGCTGGAAAAGTTGGATGTTTACCGGGCACAGGGAAACACTAATTGTTCGGTGAGCGGCGGGGGTGGTGGTGGTGGTGGTGACCAGATTATTGAGGTCTGGTTTCTTTTCTCTGTTTAACATCAGCATTAATTTATCAACCCAGGAATCTGCTACTTGTTTTAAAATATGGTCACCTACTGTGAGAGGGACAGACACATCTTCTACAGACTTAAAGGACCCTTCTGCAGTTGAGTAAACACAAGAGTATCTTGTTTAGCGAGTATACTTGGCCAGAGGCCCACTGCCCATTTCCATATTGTAGTGGACTGGGTGGGTGGGGGGAGCAGAAGGACCATAATCTAAACCAACACTGAGAACTATGGGTGCTGTGTCATGCTCAGTCAGAGTGTGTTGGGAGGGGGGGGTTCAGTCTTCAGGAAGCCTTTACTCTGCTGTGACCTTGGCTGAATGAAGCAAATAAAAATTGTTGGCCTTGAATTTGCACTGGCTTAAGGTTGAAATTTTGAACCCCAGGCCCTAATCTTTAGCATAGGCAGCGAAGATTTTTCTACAGCAAAATTGATACACATACAAAAAAAAAAAAAAAATTCAAAAGAAGTCAGAAGAGAGAGGCTCCTCATAACAAGAATTGACTGCAAGAATACCAGGAGAAGGGGCTGGAGAGATGGCTCAGTGGTTAAGAGCACTAGCTGCTCTTCCAGAGGACCTGAGTTCAGTTCCCAGCAACCACATGGTGGCTCACGACCATCTGTAATGAGATCTAGTGCCCTCTTCTGGCCTGCAGGTACATATGCGGAGCACTTATACAGAAAATATAAATAAATAAAAAAATTTACAAAAGAATACCAGGAGAAAATATTCTCAAGTTTCCCATGACACCCTGCAGAGGCATTTAACATGCTTGCTAACTTATTGTAATGACATAAACGGGCACAACAAAGTAGTTGCCATCATGGTTTTGAGGAAGGGGTAAACAGATGGCTTAGACATTTAAAAGCTCAACAAAAACTCAAATGCGGACTGAAGAGGTGGCTGGGTGGTTAAGAGTGCATACTGCTCTTGGAAGAGGACAAGAGTTCCGTTCACAGCACCAGCATCAGGCAGTTCACAGTGGGGTCTTGCTCCCTCTCCTGACCTCTGCCGGTACTGCACTCAAGTGCACACCTCGTCAAGTTAAGTCAGTTCCAAAGAGGACATTACTTGGCCTCCATTGCTCAGGAAGAACTGAAGTTCAGAATTACTGTCCTGAATCATCAAGAACGAAAAATGACTCTCCTTAATTGTTGATTTTGTTTAAGAAAATAGGGAAGTGCGGCATGTGACTTAAAACGCTCCGGGACTTTTTCACTAAGGAACTCCACCCAGGAAAATACCCTTCTTCAATAGGGTTCATTTTGACATGAATGAGGTATTTTGCTCTGAATCTATGTAGACTTGTGTGTGAGGTTGTTGGCCTAAGAAACGTACTTTCATGGCTTCCTAGTGGCTTTTGAACTTCCTAAAAATATTTTCAAGATACCTATTTGGTGAACTCTTGTTCTTTCAAGGAACTAGCTCTTGATTTTAGTTACCTTTGGTTGGGCCTCTACACTAGTGTGTGTGTGTGTGTGTGTGTGTGTGTGTGTGTGTGTGTGTGTGTGTGTGTGTGTGGCCTGCTTGCAGACTGATGAATAAGTTGTGTAGGATGGCATGTTGGTAAGTGTTTTAAAAAAATACACAGTTCAAACTTTAGAAATGGAAAAATACTCAGCCTCGTGTGTGTGGGTTTCTAAAACCATAACATCGAACCCTCTGGCTGATGACTCAAGCGAATGGCCTCTCCGTCTGCCGAGGCATCAGCCTCCTGGTATCTTCTGCTCCCAAGGGGGATGAATTGGATTCTCTCTGTTTGCCCAGACAGCCCTGAGTCCTGTCTTTTTGTCCCTGGGCACAGGCAGCTAGCAATACCACAGTGGCCTTTGCTTCTGCCTGTAGTAGCTACCAGGTCCCCAGGACAGTATGCTTAGGGTTTGGCTCCCTGTGGATAGCCTGAGGGAGGAGGCAGGCAAAGCTAACAGAGAGGGTGGCTTTGGGTTGCACTGGCACAGAACGGCTGACTCTTGTGAGTGAAATTTTCCGAGCAGACAGCAAGCTTCAGTGGAACAAAATGAAGGAGCAATGGTCAGGAAAAGATCCGTCTGGGGTTTGCTCAGTAACAGCCTTGACCTTGGGGGTGGAGATTTTAAGGAATAGAAAGACAGAGGGTTAGGTGTCACATACCAGAATAATCCTTCCTGTCAGGGCCCTGGTTTTAGGTCAAAGGGCAATTTTTCTAGGTAATTCCATGTACAGAAAGCAGAAGAGAAAACGTGGGCAGTCTTTTCTCCTCACTTCTCCTTTCTGCTAAGAGCTGTTGCCCACCCACAGAAGGGCAGCTGAGGCAGTTTTCTGTTGGGAGAGGCACCACATAAGCTTTGAGGTAGACAATTAAACATGTCCCCAAGATGCAAAGAGAGGGGAGGCTGATTTCCTTTGATAGCAAATGCTTTACAAACCCAGGAACTCTTTGGAGGAAAAAAAAAAAAAATGCAGTGCGGAAGAGAAGGAGTTGTAAAGAGTGTAAGAACAAGACAAAACTTCCAGGATTTAATGAGATGAAACGTTCCTTTCCCAAGAAAGTAAAGTGAGGCATGGGGAGAGGCAAGCCCCTTATTCGGCATGCAAATGATCATGAGGGAGAGGCTGAGAGACCAGATACGGCCTTCTAAATATAAAAATTAATGAGAGAGACGGGGAATGGGGGATGGGGGACCGGTGGTGGGGGAACCCAGAGAAGGCTAGGTGGATGAAGTTTAACCCTAGAGGAGCCTTACTGACAGTTTGGCATGGGGGGGAGGAGGGGGAGGGGAGGAGGGGGAGGGGAGGAGGGGGGGAAATAGATTCCAGAAAGATTTTTTTTCTGACCTCTTCAACCTTTTAGGTTGAAGCCAGCAGCATGGATGGGGAGTGTAGAGGGAAACAGGAAGCTGCTTAGGAAGGCTGAGAAGCTGGGAGATAGCCTGGAACTTGCCTGCTTCCTCCCCTTCCGACTCCAGCAAGGGTGAGGTTTGTGTCCCTTCTGCTGACCAGTGCTCCACACCAGGCTCTCCCTACCCTGGGGGATGGGTCCTGGGGCTGGAGTGCGCTTCCTTTTCGTCTCCCCAATATATTTGGGAACTTTGCTCATTGCCATCTGGATCCAACCTTCTAAAGAGCTGGGCCCTTTTCCTCTGTCATCGTGAATATCCATAAAACGGCCTCTTAGCAATTTCCCCTAGAGATTTTGCTGGTATCAGCAGAACCGAATTTGGCCCTCCATCCAGAGAGGGGCTTTAGTCAAATTTCTCTGAGCTCACTCTCAAGCACCCTGCACATTATACTTCAGTTGACGCCAACCCTTCTGAGGCCTAGCCAAAGGCTCCCGGACCCGAAATACCTTTTACAGAAACCGTTCTAACCCAGATTCTTTGTAAAGTTCACTGTTGGGGAAGTGGAAGCCCACGGACGCTGAGTCAATGTGTCTAGCGTGTCTAGCACAGATAAAAGGGAACTGATCTGCTACGTCATCCAGGCAGCCAAGACTGGCCCTGGAATTAGAAACCCCATCCTGTGACTCTTGGTCATGTGCGGCATCCATCCGGGAAACTCTGATTTTTTCAACACAGGCTACCTCCTGTTAGAAGGAAACCATTCTGTAGGTGCAAAGTGGTCCTGGGAGGCTTATAATGACAACGGTTCCCCAGGCCTCAGAGTTTAGCACTAGTTACAGACAGCTCTTGTTTCCTTCGGAGGAAGTGCTGGCCTGGACCGAAGCCTGTCCACAGTGGAGGCCAGGAGTATGGCCTGCTCTCTTATACCTGTCCCACAAGCTGTCCCCTTATTCATTATTCAGGACTCACAATTCCTTGGTCACAGTCATGCTCAGAATGCTTGTTCATCATGTGAATACTGAACGCTTACCCAGAGCTTATGGTTAAAGACCAAAACTGCCATTGGCACATTCTTTTGTGAACTGAACACTTTCACTTTTGATTCGCAAGGAAACACCTAGGGTAGAGCTTTAATAACCCACTCAGCCATCTCTATTCTCCCCACAGCTACTCAGCCTGCTTCCCCACCCGCCCAAGCACGGCATCTCAAAAGCAGTTGTCTAGCTGTCCACATTTCCAAGGTGGCCAAACTGATGTCCTGTGGCAGGGTCAGCTGAGTCGCCTTGAGGGACTGACTTAACTTCTCTGTGCCTTGGTGCTCTCGTGTTAAAATGGAGGTCATGATGGCACTGACTTCCCAGGGCCATGGTGAGAACTGAGTGGCTTAATTATTTGTAGGACAATTAGAACTGGGTTTGTAGAGCAAACCCATACCTGTATCTTTGATAGTAATCTGGGCAGTGCAGACATCAAGAACCAATTGGAGTCTTAAATCTGTCTTCATCAACCCAGTACCTCTTGCTCTTTTAAAGCAATGAGCAGCCCCCCCCCCCCCCCCCAGAAAGCAATAAGCCAATCCCCAGTGCTGGATATATTTGAGGATCCAGCTACTGTTTCATTTGGGAAGCTGGTGGGGCTCCCTGATAAGGCAGCAGTTGAAATGGGGGAGCTCTCCAAGGGAAGGTAAATCATAGAGCCAATAAGTGGGGTTTTGTAGCCCACTTCCGGCCCCCATGGAAACTCTCCCCACTGCCAACTTTTGCAGACAGGGCACTGCTGTTTTCTCTATCTTATTCCAGAAAGTTCTTCATAATACCACAGAATCACCTCCACCCTCCCTCTCCTAAAAGGTAATGCCGTCTTTATGTGTCTCTCTGTGGCTGGGACCCACTACCGTCCTTCGTGGACAAACTAGAAGGACAGTGGCCAGATGTGTGTGTCCCCGTCCCCAGGGCCATGCTTACTTGCAGTCATGTTTTTCGATTTCAAAGTGAGGGTTGAAGTTGAGGACGATCTTCTGGTTGGGTTCTGGTGCGTACACAACCCACTCGCAGTTCTGGTGAGAGGGATAGTCCTGGGGGTAACCCGGGGAGGTGATGTAGCCAGCATCCTTGGAATTCAGCCGACCTCCACAGGGTGGGTCTGGAAGAGAGGGAAACCGCACCAAAGGACTTGAGATATGCTCCAGTAGCCTCCCGCGGCCTTGCCTCCCTCCCAGTGACTATTTCACAGACCTTTTATGGCAGTCCAGGAGACTAACCTATTTATTCATTCAGTGGAAGAGATTATTTCAGCTCTTCGCTCCTTGTAGCCACCCAACCACACACACACACACACCTCCCCCACACACACATACACACACACACACACACACACACACCACACCACACACACATACACACACCACACACACACACACACACACACACACACACACACACACATACACACAATCCAGAAGATGGTCATCAAGGCTGGAGATTATAAAAATAAGAGTACACTCTTAAGAAGTCTCCCTGCCTTTTCCTGTCTCCCGTTCTTGGCCATCTTCCTCTCTTCCTTCAAGCCTCCCATCTCTATCTTTGTCTCATAAATCCTTCATTTTATTGTGTCTCCTAGCCCAGCACAAGGAGCCAGCAGCCGGGCTCCAGGAACTGACAATCGTGGTTTTGTGGTACCAACCCACAAACCTGGCAACAATTACAAGAGGTGTAAGGAGGCACTTCCAGCTTTGGGCCAAAACAGGCCCTAGAGTGTGATTTCAGCTTGTTTTTAAAGAACTCCGCCCCCCCCCCCCAACATTGAATTCCACGCACACCACAGATTTGATTTATTATTTCATTATACACCCAGTGGAAGGCTCTGTATTGGAGGATCCCTGGCTCCGATCTCAGCTTTTCCACAAAGGTGCTTTGTGTGGGGCAGACCAGACGCCTTAGCTTTCTGCTCACTGTCTCTCTGGCTCCGTGGCCACCAGAGTGTGCTGGTGCTTCTGGAAAGGGAGAGGCAGGGGAAGAGAGGGCTCCCCCACCCCCTCCTGGAGGTAAACAGGAGGGCAGGGGCCACCTTCAAAGGCTGAAATGGTAGGTGATGACATTTCAAGATTCTCATCTATCCAGGAGGGAACGTCTGCCATCCTTAGCAGGGGTTCTTGGGAAATAGTGGGGTTTGCTTAATACCCTAGTTAGAGCAGAGGGGCACAGGAGACACGGAACCGTATTCTGAAACCTCTTGGAGCGTTGGTGAGCATTTTGTGTCTCTGAGCATCAATCACGATTTAATACCGCCATCTGCATGGACCAGCGTGGGCCCGTGAATTATGTATTACAGCTCAGCAGACACCCTCCAGGACGGGGGTCTTTCTCCTGTGTTCCCTCAAAGAGGGAATGGGTCATGCATTTTTAACTCTACAGGTGCACTTTAGCAGCCCCTGTGTCTGTTGGCATTACTGTCTCCCAGCCCTCTGCTGCCCAGCCTGACAGGCTTTAAATGCATAAATGATAGGCATGCTGCACAATGGTGGTGGGACACAAATCCACACGAGTAGCCTTTTTTGGCATCTAGCTTCCAAGGGCTCAAACTGTGCCGGGTTGAACTGCCCAGAATCTAATGGATTCAGGTCCGTTTCCTACTGGGTAGAAAACAAAAGTGAGCCCTTTCCTCGGGCTAACAGCTACAGTACCATCCTCTACCTAATGACCCTGCATCCTCCCCAGGCCTGGAGGACAATGGGTCCATAACTCCCACCCAGGTGCTTCCACCTCCCCTCCCCTGCCTCTGCAGCCCACGCCTGCAGGGCCCCAAAGCACTCCCCCAATGTGGGCACCAGTGTCTTCCAGCTGGTCACATGGTGGCCCATCAGAAGGGGCGGGTAGAAGCCCTCTGACAAGGCAGACATGCAGGTGCTTAGAGCGGGCACTTAGCTCACTTGCTCTTTTGCCAAAGGAGCAGAGGAAAGAATGTTCTACTGGGCCAGCCCCCTGCCAGTTTGTTGTTGTTTTGTTTGTTTGTTTTCAAGAAAGCTGCCCGGCCTCATCCTCATCCCCAAACGTGCCTTGGAACTCATGGAGGAAACTTGAGCAGAGCTCCTGTTAGGTAACCTTATGGTTTCCCCATCATGTAAACCACCCCCCCACCCACGCCCTGCTTCTCTCCAATTAATCTTTTTTTTTTTTTTTTTTTTTTTTTTTTTTTTTTGAGATAGAGTTTCTCTGTGTAGTTTTGGTTCCTGTCCCAGATCTCGCTCTGTAGACCAGGCTGGCCTCGAACTCACAGAGATCCGCCTGGCTCTGCCTCCCGAGTGCTGGGATTCAAGGCATGCACCACCAACACCCGGGCTCCAATTCCTCTTAAAGGACATTCTCCCCTCAACTCCTGGAACCCCAGGCCTTCTGCATTTAGACCACGCACACTGATCAGCAATGGAGTCGGGAACAAAACTTCCTTCCAGAAAGATTTCATTTCTTATCTGCACTTAGCCTAATTACTGCCCCACAACAGAAATTTTGCTAAACTCTACCACGCTCTGTAGTCAATAGTCTGCACTCCTGCTGTTGAAATTTATTAACTGAAAGAAAAAGGAAAATCCTACCGCTTTCCCCTGTCTCCCCCCCCATCAATTCTTTATCAGAAGAAAATCAAGACACTTAATGAAATATCTGTGGACTCATTAACATCTGCCTCAGTTGTATGTTGTTAACCCTTTCAATACCCATACACTTATAAATGGGCATTCTTGCTTAGGCTGCATTCACACTCAGAAGCGCACACACACAGATCCTGAGCTCCCATCAATTACATACACGTATCAGTAATTCTCACTTCAGTCCTGTACACATGTTTGCACCCTCTCATAAAATATCACACATCATTTGCACAGACATACATCCACAAAGATAAATACTAGAATTTCTGTCTTTATTTTTCTTGGAGAGAAACGAATTCTTGAAAGACAGCAGTAAAAACTGTAAAGAAAACACACTAAATCCTTCTACGTCTCTTCTTGATAATTGATCTTTTCATTTCTAGATTGTGGGGGTGGGGGGAGGGGCCTGCGTGTCTTAAGTACAAGCTTGCCCCAATAAGAATTAGCTAAAATTTCTTGTGAAGCGCTAGATCATCCTTTACTTTGTGGGCCTTTATTGTGCTCCCAAAGAACTTCATCAACGCTTTCTGTCTTGTTTCAGAGCCATCAAACCAAGTGGAGAGAAAGTTGAACTCAAGGGCAAACCCCTTAAGGCCAGTCTCCCACAGGGAGGCAACCAGACCCTGCTAAGGCTGGAGCCACTGAGCCTGTTTGGTGAGTTGACAAGGGAGTTCATTTTGCAACTATTTTGTGCACACCTTTCACCTGGGGCCAATGTATTTCCCACAGAGAAGGAGCAGACACATTTGGGAGGGAAGCCTGAGGGGTGAGCTGGGCAGGTCAGGGGTCAGTGGGAGACAGGACCTGGTGAGACACCGCCACACATAACTTCTAGGGAAGAGAAAGCTAACTCTTACAGTCTCAGAGTTTAGATTTTTCCCTCTTCATGGATACTTAAGTGCTTTTATTTGAAAAGTAAAATGCCATTTTTTTTTTCTAAATTTCTACATCTCGGCTTAGATCACCTAGTTGAGCACCATCTAATCTGCCTATGGGTTTCCTGATACCGCCGCCCCCACCCCACTGAAGATTAAAGAATTTCCTACTCCTTCACTTAGGCCCTCCTAGAGAGCCTGAATTAAGACAGAGCTCCTTAGTAATATTTGATTTTGAGGAGATATTAAAAAGGGGCAGAAGAAGAACTCATACAAATCTAGTCTGCCATCTAGGAAATTTAATTGGAGTTGTTTGAAAGGAAAATGGTGTTGCCTGAATTTGATGATTAAAAACTCAGGGCAGACTATGGTGAGGATTTTGCCTTTTCTTTTTAAGATTTATTTGGCCGAGCGGTGGTGGCGCACGCCTTTAATCCCAGCACTCGGGAGGCAGAGCCAGGCGGATCTCTGTGAGTTCGAGGCCAGCCTGGGCTACCAAGTGAGTTCCAAGAAAGGCGCAAAGCTACACAGAGAAACCCTGTCTCGAAAAACATTTATTTATTTTGTATGTGTTATATGCATGAGAGCTTTGCCTATATGTATGTATGTATGTATGTATGTATGTATGTATGTATGTGCACCACATACATGCCTGGGGTCGTTGGAGGCCAGAAGAGGGCACCTGATCTCCTGGAACTGTCCTGGAGTTACATGGTTGTAAGTGACCATATGGGTACTGGGAACTGAACCTGAGTCCTCTCTGTAAGAGCAGAAAGTCCTCTTCACCAGGCATCCCTCCAGCCCCCTGTGCTGAGCTCTTCTAAATAATCAGAATTCGGACGGCTTGCTTCAACAGCAGAGTCCTGTGACCACAGGTGGGGACCATACAGACCCTTAGGTTAGCAGACTGGAAAGAGAGCATGAACCGGGGCGCTCGGTAGTTGGCTGACTCTGGGAGTAGTGAGGTAACCGTCAAAGGGGTGTGTGTGTGTGTGTGTGTGTGTGTGTGTGTGTGTGTGTTTATTGAGCGGTGGTGGTGAGCGCTTGACATTGGTAAAAAGAGGGGAGAAGCTTACTTCTTACTTGAGTGGGGCCTCCCTGGGTCTCACCTTTATATATTTAATCCAATGTGGACTGTAGTAGGTAGTAGTTGTCTTTTTTTTTTTTTTTTTTTTTTTCCGAGACAGGGTTTCTCTGTGTAGTTTTGGTGCCTGTCCTGGAACTCACTCTGTAGACCAGGCTGGTCTCGAACTCACAGAGATCCACCTGGCTCTGCCTCCTGAGTGCTGGGATTTAAGGCGTGTGCCACCAACGCCTGACAGTTGTGCTATTTTTTAAGAAGTACTCTTTCCTCTTGGATGAAAACTCTACCCAGAATTCCAAGTACAATAGAGGCAAAAGAGAAAGTCTCCTTGGATGCTCCCAGGAAAGGAACCAGAAAACTAAGAAAGTCACTTTGGCATCTAGGCTCTCCCCTCATTTCTCATGGGATTCTCTGGGACCTCCTGGATCTGTGTGAAACCCACTGAGCTTGGATCTCTGTGACTCTAACATGCCACAGAGACAAGAGGGTAGATTAGAGACATGTACTTCTCATGTGGGTAACCCCCACTTCTCTGTGGTTCCCCCTTCCACGGTTTCAGTTATTTGTGGTCAAAGACATTGCCATACCTTGATGACCCACCTTCTGGCACACAGTTAGGTCAATAGCAGTCTAACACTGTTGTTAAGTCCTTCTTAGTTATTGACTTCACTACATGATAACCTACAGAATCATTGATAGAAGAGTACATTCACAACAATGGGCAGATGATTGATAGATGATAGATAGGCTACATTCACATAACTTTTTATTGTGGTATGCTATTGTAATTGTTATATTTTATTATTACCTATTATTAATCTTTTAGTGTGCTTCATTTATAAATTAAACACTGTCACAGGTACATATGCATAGGAAAACATGTAGTCTATTGTGCTGGGCACTATCTATAGTTTCAAGCATCTGCTGGGAGTGCAGAACCATTCCTCGTGGGCATGGAGGGGCTACTGGATGCCCAAGGGTCACTGTGTACTATATCACTTCCCTTGGAAACCTTTTACAATTTAGTCTTTGCTCACAACATAATCCCATCCTGCCCTTAATCCAACATTACTTCCATCTAATTATTCATAGCAAGGCAAAGAAGATGCTCTTCTTCCCCTACTTAAAAACAGGAGGTTGCCACCTTCTCCCATCACTGGCTGTTTCTGGACGGTTAACTGGAATAGCACTGGTGGGGATAAAGAGCCTCATAATCAAATCTAGTCACACCACTGGCAAGCTGTATGGCCTTGGGCAAGTGAGTCCACCATGCTGAGACTTTCCCCTCTCCTCTGAAAGAGTATTTCCAGTTCTAAAATTCAAAACTCATGCCATGAGGTGGGGGAGAGTTCCTATCACCTGACGAGTGACCTCAAATTCAAAGGGGTCTCTTCTTCCCGAGACAATAAGGTGTCGCCCTCTGGTTCATTTATTTGGTAAGGCGGAAACCAAATGCTAGGGTCTCCACTTGAGCATGCCTGGCTTGCATTATGGAGAGTCTGAATGTCTCTTTTAATCACGTTAGCTGTATCAATGTGAGCTTCTGAACTGGCTCTTTGGCTGCTTGTTTATAAATGGTATGGACACACAGCTCCTTGTGTGAGCATGTCAACGACAGGGATGCATGGAGAAAGACTGAGAGTAGCATCATCAAATCCCTCACCCAGACCATCTAAGTCCTTTGCTTGGGGTTTTAGCCAAATTTTGCTCACTGACTCAGAATAAGCTTCCTTGAAGAGTTATTTCTTCGAGCTGAGGCTAGATTTTGTTTTATTCAAAGTGGCTTCAGCCTGTCACAAGACAGTCTCATAAAATCCATATCTTGGCTTGAGCTGGGAAGAAATGAGCCAATCCATCAGCCCAGGAATGCGGCCGTTTGACCACTTCCTCAGGCAACTAGGCGGGGGTGCAATCTCCTCAATTTATGAGGCTGGGTGGCAGTGAGCAATGGACTACTGGAGGTAGGGCAAATGAGAGTCCCCGTGAATGTTCGCCATGATAAAGTTCAAAATCTGAATAAAAGAACCATTTGGGATTGGGAGGAAAGACAAGGACCCAGAATCAGGAGAGGAAGTCATCTCCAGCTCGCCTAGGCCACAACTGGAAGATGGGGCTGGAAGTAGGACCTTTGGAACGCCTCTTCCCTTCGATCTGGATGCTAAAAATGACCCGTCACTTAGTCGGAAAAATGTAGGTTTGACGTGATTACCTCCCCTGACCTTGAATCATGCCACCTGTGGTAACCTTGTTATTTGTCATCTTATATCATAAACAAATGCAATTCCAATAGGGCAGCCGATATAATGTCATTAGTTTGTATTTATGTCTTCTCTTTTCCAGACCTCACTGCAAATGCAGTTTTGATGCCATTGATGAGAGATCTGGGATTACAAATCCTGACCGTTTTAACAGACATTTGGGAAAGGAAACAGAAGAAGAATAATTTTTGAGGTCTCTCCAAAAGCCAAAGGAAGGGAGGGGGAGCTAATAAAAAAATATATATATATTTTTTTCCAGTTATTTTGATGAACTAAAGCTTAGGTTGAAATGTCAATTGCTCCCCCTTGGTTAGCACATGAAACTTGAACTCCCTGGCCTTGCAAATTGGGCCTTGCATTAAGCCCAGGCCACTATTTCTAACTTTATTGGCAATTATTTCTAACCATGTATTCTACACTACAGCTTCCCTAAACAAACCCAGCGAGCATGTCTCTGCTCCCACTTCCCTTTCCCCTGAATGCTTTCTTTGCTGGAAATCTCCCCCATATAGGACCCTTCTTCACCTCCACACCAGGAGTGCCACGGACTACCTCTCCCTTCTCTGTACCTCAAAAGCTGAAAGGGTTCAGATGACCTTGTCCACTCTGCTACACCACCAGCCACCTGAGGCCGAGGATCCTTCCCCATCCATCCTTGGCAAGTCCTATGCCATCAAACCCAGCTTCTTTCCCAACTGTCAGATTCAATGAGATTTTGCCAATTAAGTAATTAAGAAGAAACTAGAATAATACTATTTTATCACAATAGAGTATCACCAAATCTCAAAAATTCATTTTAGCACAAATTATAAAACACCAGCCACTACCCTTCCCTTCCTATCATCGACTGCTATTAAATACAGATTTTAAAATGGTGGATTAATCATCTGGGGTAATAACATGAAGGCACAGACCAAAGTGGACTTAATGTGAACTAGATCTCCAAGGACACCCTAAGTTTAGGTCATGATGAAGTTCAGTGGATACACACGTTATATCTAGCAGTAGCAAACATAATATTTTCCCTGAAGCTTTTTGTTGATTGTTTATCATTTGTTGTTGCTTCTTACTCGAGAAGGTAACTTCCAAATACTTGTTTATCAGTAGTCCTGGCAAGACACAAAACTACAACAGCGTCATCAGTGAGCCATTCCTGGTAGTGGGTTTTCTCCTACGTGACTTCAACTCGCCTCTCTCCACTCCATCTGTCCTGTGCCTTTATCTCTGGCTCCTACTATGCCTTCAGGGTACATCTGTTTTATTTTCCCCCATTTATTCTCACAGTTATTATTATCATTTGGTCCAGTAATTTGCAATTCCCTTTATCTTCTTCAAGGACTGGCTCTCTCCAGAACCTAATCGCTACTTATCAGAACATCTTTGGGGGCTGGGAACAGGGTACCAGATCTCTCTCTCTCTCTCTCTCTCTCTCTCTCTCTCTCTCTCTCTCTCTCTCTCTCTCTCTCTCTCTCCCTCCCTCCCTCCCTCCCTCAGATGGCCAGGAGCCCTGTATACTGCAAGCTACTGGGAAGAACTTCCCTTTTATTCCCACTCACCCCCTCTTTTTTTCTGGATTAGATTATGCCTCTTTTATGAAGACCCAGAGGGAAATGGGACTATTAAGGGTCTTGCTGGGTAAAAGCTATTTTGTTTTTCTGATGACTTTTTTTTTTTTTTTTTTTTTTTTTTTTTTTTTTTTGAGTTCAGTTGCTGAGGGGACTTGATGCCAGAGGAGAAGTTATTACAAATTTGAAAGAGTGCCTTAAACACAGCATTCCCTGCTGAGCACACTTTCAGTCAGGAAGGATGGAAAGGGGTTGGGGAGGGGAGGAACAGAAAGAAAAAAAAAAGACAGATTTAAAGGGGGAGGGAAAGAGAGAACATGGAAAATAGAATAAGGAGGAAAAAGGATGCAAAAAGGAGACATCCCTTTGCTGACATGAGATGCAGCGGGAGGGACCGCCCTGTGAAGAACTAACTTTGTGAAGGAGATAAGCTGGTGCTTACAAAACCCAGACAAAGGTTTAGTGAGAGAGCCGCTGAGCATGAATCAATCTTATAAAAATAAAACAAACTTCCCACAGTTGTTGGAGAGCGCTCTGTGTGAGCACGAGATGGTTAGCCCCACCGGAGCTATTTCCAAGATGGAATGAGGTCAGAATAGGTTCATCAAGCATCGAGTCTATGTGATGTCATGTAGCACAGCCATCCTGAGTAGGGACTATTACCAAACACAGCCTTTACAGATCAGGAAACTGAGGCACAAGGCGATTCAGTGCTCTGGTGGCACAGAGTACTTAGACTACAGGGCTGGCACCTGGCTGAGCTGGACTGTAAACATGGACGACGTGGCGGCTCCCAGTTATTGAGACAGATGCCAAGCAGTCCAACGCCAGTGCTCTCAAGCTCCGTGACACTTACTGGTGGCACTTAGGGAAAGATAAATATTTTGCCCCATTCAACACTCCTTTTCTCTGCCCATGCTAGTGACTGGCCAGTGTGAACAATGAGGGATGTGTTCAGGCTGGGTGTGAGCAGTCTGGAGCACTAACACCTTCCCCATGGCCAGCATACACACAGGCTCCCTGGCTCCCTGTGATGCGGGTGCTCTTTCCTGTATTCTGGAAGCTCTGCGTGGGGTGTGGGGGAGGGTGGTAGGATGCTCAGGTCTGCAGTCACGTTTCACAGCATCACAGATTTTTTTTTTGTCAACACCCATTCCTCCCCTTTCTTCTCCAGCCTGCAGCAGCTTCTCTGTCCCAACTGCCACGTTGTTATTGTTCTACTGAAGAGAAGCAGCATTTTCAGAAATGGGGGATTTATTTTTATAGCACAGCTGGTCTGCCAAAGGTCACATAATTTGGCAACATTCCCAGTGGTTAAAAATTAATTTCTCCTTATTAATACAACCAAGGTCCCATAGGATAGAGGCTCAGTCTTATCTAAACTTGACAGCTTCCTAAACCTTTAGAAGCTTTCTCCTGGGCCAGCCACAGGACAAGGCCAGTGTGTCCTGGAATCCAACCCCACTAAACCTTGCTTGGGAATGAAACCGTTAAATATTGGGCCCTTTCTCTATAAGGCAGATAGTCTTGAGAAATGCAGTAGGACCCCAGAGTTGGGGGAGAGAGGGGTATGGGACACATACAACTTCTGCAGTGTCTTCCAGAAATGGGTTAATCATCCTCTTCAAAAGCTAGCAGTAAGTAAATCCTTTCCTGGAAGGAATAGGACAATGGCTAACTCCTGGGGCTCAAAAATCACATCTGCCGTTTGAGGTGGATACCTTATCTGGCAAGTGATGACCAGATGATAAAATACCTCAAATATGTTCATACCGCCATGAACTCCGGCTCCAAGGTCACTTTTTAGGACTCCTTCGTTCAAGGAATTTCAAATGTGTTATGCTTGTCAAAAGACAAAACAACAGTAAATTTGGGTCTGGGTAAATTGGCTTTCCTATTTGATTCATAATCTGGCAACTCGTCATTCTATAGAAGGAGCAAGGCTTCGATCAGCCAAGCAGGGGTGGGTGCAGGTGTTTTATAGAGAAGATGGCTGAGGAAACAAGGACTGGCCAGTTCCTCTCCTTACCTGGATAAGGCAAAGGGGACTTGAAATCCAACTGATTCAGATAACAAAGCCTCCTTCTCATTGGTGGCTGGGACGCTGCCGGTTTGTTTTTATTTTTAAATCGGCCCAGTTGAGAGTTCAGTTGGAAACATGGCCAGGATTTAGCTAGCACAAGGGCTTCCAATTGGATTTGGTCTCATCTGCTGGCTGGTGAAAGGGCCAATCAGAGACAATGCCCATCCATTTTACTTCGTGCTTTCTACAAAGGAAACAATCCCACCTTCATATCTTTCCAAACTGGATCTTTGGGGAACATGTTCTGAAAACTGCCAGTGAGCCTGGCTCTGGAATTCTGTCAACTCAGAAATGTCCCACACTTGGTCAGTTCACTCTTTTAATTGCTTGAATGAAGAGTTGAAGGAGATGGAAAACACCTGGGACCTCAGCTTCTTCCTCCCCGCCCCCTCCCCCTCCTCAATAACTGTTGCTTGCACTCACGCCTCATTGCGTAGGAACTGGTCTTTGCACTCTCCACTTTTCCTAGACCTAGAAGGTGGAACCTGAAGAATGCCCATCCATTGAACAGCAGGGGGCTGGAGCCATTTGGTAGACCGCAGGGGTCCTGTC
This sequence comes from Peromyscus eremicus, assembly GCF_949786415.1. Lineage (NCBI taxonomy): Eukaryota > Metazoa > Chordata > Mammalia > Rodentia > Cricetidae > Peromyscus > Peromyscus eremicus. Next base: position 48,116,422 of record NC_081429.1, read on the forward strand.
GGGAGAGCTCAGCCTCCAGTCCCTGCAGCTTTCCAATCTCACACTTTGCCAGTCGAGTGCTCGGAGGGCTCCGTGGGATGACATAAAACCCCACACTGGAGGCGCTGCTGGGCACTCGCTCTTCTACCTGGTGCATCCTGGACAAGTAAGGGCTTGCCTAAAGCCCTGTGGGGCGCTCTCCTCTGTTTTATACTGTGTTCTCAGTTGGCAACTGGTTACAGCCTCATCGCCTCCAGTGCTAGCTAGCTTCTGGGGAAAAGGTGACTGGGCACTTACTTAATGAGGGCAGGAGACCAGTCCCCAGAGCTCTGAGTAGGCTGTCTGTTTGGAATCCGGGAGTTTACAGTTGTACTTGTAAATGATTATACCCATCCGCGGCCATGGAACATTTTGGGGGAGACAGTCTGAAACACTCATCAAACCCCATATCAAGTCCTTGGACTATCACTGCTGCTCTTAGTGGATTTGTTTGACCTCGGACCTGTCTCCCACAGCCAATTTACACCTCTTATCTGATCACCCAGCTCAGACTGAAGGTTGAATTGACCGAGTCAGTCCGTGTCCATGGCAATGGTGTTAAAGGCCACCACAGATCAAAGCTCTCCTGGAGTAAGAAGGAAGGGGGAGATGGTTATGGGGGGTCTGGCTTCTTTTGGCCCCAAGCCATAGGTCTCGTGGGGCTGGGGGAGGGGGGCCGTAGACAGTAAGCCTGGGAGTTGCCACCTTCTGAAAAACCCACGGCAGGAACCGAGCGATTTCCTGGGTAGAATGCAAGCCCCAGCGGATCCATTCTAGCACAGCAGTTTACTGGCCTGGCGCTGCTGGATACCGCTAGCGCCAGGGGGCTCTCCGCTCTGTCAGAAACTGAAAAGAAAGGAGGCAGAGGGAGCCAGCTGAGCAGGGAGTCCACGCCAATAAACCCGAGCGTCCACTCCCTTCCCTTCCAGAAGAAATTCAACCGGAGCCGCAGAAGCTGCGGCAGGGGTGGGAGGATTGGTTAAGAGATCTGGAAAGCTGATTCCACTGCGCATCCCCCCCGCCCCCCAGCCCCCGGAGATGTCCAGAGTGTCGCTCAATCCGTTCCACGCCCCTTCACACACACAACGCCCACCTTAGGACAGTCGGTCGACTTGTGCCCTCCACCCTGATGCTGTCCTAGGGGCTGGTGGGACACACTAGCGACGCAGCCGTCAGTCCGAGGCGAAGGGTGGGGGCAGCCGTTTAATCACAGCGCGCCTCGCCTCCATTAACTTGTGTTGATATTAAAAAGAAATCAATCAGGGAAACTAAAGCATCGGTCGTGAACACTGTATTTTTTTCCCCCCACGTGGACACGGGCTGCCAGGAAAGGGAAGAGGGGAGGCGTGCAACCTGCCAGCAGGTAACTGCAGTGGCTGCTCTGGAGGACAGCCGCAGCCACGACCTAACTTTCTGGCATTGGGCAGCATCAGGGAAATGCCGCAGGCTTCTACCCGGGAGTGTCCTTACTCGGGAGGAGGAGGAGGAGGAGGGGACTGGCCTGGAGAAGTCCTAGGCGGCCGATTTAGTGGAGGCTGTAGCCTTGGTTCTGCTTTTGCTGGAAATATTTTTTGCCTAATAGAATGTTTATGGATTGCTCAGCTCTGTTTCTGCTGCGTAGCCCAAACAAATCGATGCGGCGGTAGGGACCGCTCTGGGGGATGGGGATGGGGGTGGGTGGGAGCGCTGGGGGGCGCCCACGTCTCGGCCACGTGGATGCCCGCGCCGCGTGCTCTTCACCTGTTCCTGCGCTCAGGCGGACGCTAGCCGCACTGTGCTCCCGCAGGCTGGGCAAGCGGCGCGCATTCCTGCGGCTTAGGCTACCTAGCTGCTTCCCGCCTCTCTCCGCCCTCGGTGCTGCAATCCCATCCCGGCTTCCTGCCTCCCCGGCCTGGCTAGCGCGGGGATCCTTCGGCCTCAGGCCCCCAGCCTCTCTGCAAGCCGGTTCTCCAGGGGCTGCGGCGAGCTTGCAGAGCCTAGTGCAGCGTGGGGGGCAGGAGGGGGCGCTCCGAGCTGGCCCAGCCCAGCTGCCCAGAGTTCGCCAGCCAGCCCCGGGCGGGAGGCTACGCGCTTGGGAGCCGGATGCACGGTGCTCACATCGCCTTCCAGCGGCCAGGGACCGTCTGGGTATTTTGCTCAGTTGCCCCCACCCCCCACGTGTGCCCGCCACCTTCTTTCCTGGCTTCCTTCTCGGAATAGGTTCCCGCTGCCGCCGTAGTGCCGGGACCAACCCACCTCCTGGCGGGCGCACATGGGGTGAGTCAGAGGTCTAGCTTGGCCTCGCCCTTAGCCACCCGGGCTAGGTGTCTGGGTACAAGTCCGTTGCTCGATTGAAACCGTGACCGGCGATCGATCGCCTTTTCGGGGACTTGGATAATACCTACTCTGGGCGGGTTCCACCCCCGGGTCCGAGATTGCCCGCCGGCTTAGTGGGTGACCTGCTTCGCACTCCGCGCTTTAGAGCTTCTACTCTGGAAGTGACGCAGCGAGACCAGGGATTGGGATGGGAGGGGGCTCTGCAGAGAGCGCGGGAGGCAGGTGGCAGAGCAGGAGTGGGTCCGAGCGGGTGTCGTACACACACACACACACACACACACACACACACACACACACGTTCGTACACATACTCCACGCGGCGCTCAGGGACAGATGTGCGAACATCTGGGATAGGAGATGGTCCCCGAGTCTTCATAGTCCCTTTCGCTCCGCACATCACAGGGAGCCTGAAGTTGTATGCGTGGTGTGTGTGCCCGTGGGCGCGCACTCGCGCACCCGGGCCTACCGGAGTCCGCTCCTGAATACATAATATACCGTGGGCATTCTCAAGGAGCGCGCGTGTGTGCGCGCGCACGCACAGACATATATACACATACCCAGCAAACCACACACATACATAATTTACGCAGCATTCAGGTTCGTGGGAGGTAATTTAATTTCAATTCAAGCTGGGAATTCAGAATTAAGGCAAGACCGAATGCGAGGCCCAGAAAATTTCCCCAGGACGGACCTGCACCCATCCTTTAGCTCATGCTTACAGCTGCCTTTACCAGTTACCGCAGAGAAGGAACTGGAAAGGCTTGGATTTGAGTCTCAAAGGCATCCCCCGCTTCCCCCTCAAACCCTCAAAAGATAGCAGAAATAAAACCCATATATCTCCCACACAAGTGGCTGTAGGTGTGTGTTGGGGAAGGGACAAGAAGCTTGGCAGGCACTAAGCGTTCTCCTCAGGACCTGCTAAGCACGGTGCGGGGATGCCAGGGTGGCTGGAGGGAGCGAGTCCCATCACTGCGGCGGCTGGCTGTCACCTCCCCAGCACCTCGAGGTAAAAGCACTTCTCTGAGTTTTTTCCTTTACCTTCCTCCCTCCCTCCCCTCACCATTTCCTTGGTAGATAGAATCCCATTCACAATCACCTGTAGCAGCAACTGCTAAGAGTTTCATCAGGTTCCAGACACTGTCTGAGAGCGGAGAAAAGCATCCCCTCCCAACACACACACACCCTGAAGCAATTCCAGGGAGGAAGAACCGCATTCCCTGAGACCAGAGACCTGTTTTCAGGGAGGTCTCCCTTGCGGCACTCCACAAAGGCCGGCCCTGGACTATCCTAGGCCCCACCGTGCTTACTTATCTCTACAGCCTCTGTCCACACACCCTTTTGGGCAGTGCTTGAGACTAAATTCCACTCAAAAGTTTCTAACCACTTCACAAGACTGAGAGACCTTCCAGGGGCATGCAGTTTCTTTCATCTTTTAGTAAAATTTTAAAGAACATGATTTGCTTTCCCAGAAAACACATGGATTCAGGATAGAGTGGGGACTACCAACTGCCCACGGGAAATCCCATCTCAGCCGCAAAGCTAACTTGCTCCACTAGCTTCAGCCCTCGGATTCTGGGATGTACCCACCCATTCTGCAAAGAATCCACACATCTGAAAACCAAAGCTAGACTCTTGCTTTTTTTCCCCTCAAGCCCTTCAGCTAACATTGCTCAATGTAGCTAAGTAGAGGGAATGCAAATGATTTATATTTCACTGGCTAGGTTGAAGAAACTCAAGGGAGATGTGTTCTGCTTCAAGACAGGAAAAAAAAAATCCCCAAAACTGTAATGCAAAGGCTTTGTAGTATTTTTAAACCTTTGATTCAGTCCATATGTGACATCTGAACACCGCCAAATTCTGTTACAAAACACACACACACACACACACACACACACACACACACACACACACTCCTAGCAAGAGAGAAAAGTTGGGTTTAGCAGCCCTGGTGGTGTAAAGAGGGTCGGCTGAGTTCTCCCTTTAAATTATTGAGTATTGAGGGAGCCTCCTCCTGAGCGGTTTTGCGTGGCCTCTCTGCGTTAGCAGTCGCCTTTAAAGCGGGGGAAACATGTAAAAATAATAGAAAAACTTTGAGGGGGCTTACCTGGTTGGCTTCTCACTTTGTGTCCTGAAAAGTACAGAGCTAAGAAAACCCAGGTAAGAGGGAACATATCCATTTTTGAAAGAGAGGCTTTCTCCAGGGCTAGGCTTGTGGAATCTCGTATAATTATGTCTTTGTGTTTTTCCTCTCTCTAATTTTCTTCCTTGTGGTGTCTTCTGTAAAGGTCTCTAATGGCCAGCGTTTCCCTCCTGGGTCCTGGTGGCCCGTCTGTCTTCACCTTTAATTCTTGCTGGAATCCCCACCTCACTAGGAGATAGCTTCTGGAATCAGCAAAGAGGGAGCACGCTGGGGTAAGCGGGGGGACCGGTTTTCTCTTCAAACCCAAACGCGTGTATGTTCTCTCCAGTTCCTTAAAGTGTCATTTCCTTTATCCTACAACATCGCGAGGGGTTCCCGAAAGCCAAGCGTAAAATGATAGTAATAATAATAAAAATCAAAGCCAAGACTTGCCCTGGGCATTACACGGCCCCTAGGCAGCTGTGTGATCTCAGAGGCGCAAACTGACACAGGTCCCCCCCGGCAGCACCCGGGACACACACGCGGGCAGAGACACCGACCGCTGGACAGGCGGAGTGGGAGGCAGCCAGCCTCCGGGCTCTTGTCCTCGCCGGGTTCCCTCAGCGGGAGCCTCCCCCGGCGGCTACACCCGCTTGGCCAGTCTCTGGAGGGGAGCGCGAGGCAGGAAGCGGCGGCTGCCGGTGCTGCTGCTGGTGCTGCTGCGGGTGCGGCGGCGGCGGCGGCGGCGGCTGGGATCGCCCGCGAGTGTGCGAGCGGCTCTCCGAGTTCGCTGGCGCCCGCCCTCACCTCCACCTCGCCCAGCGGCCGGCCGAGTGTCTGCGCTTCTGAGGATGTGCCGGGGGCGGGCTGCGGGCTGATGCCTCGCTCGCCTCCTCTGCCTCCCCTCCGGCTCCCCCCTCGCCTTTTCAGGCCGAGCAGCATGTGGATGTCAGAGCCGCGGCAGAGCGATCCGATTACGCGCCGGCTCAGGGCCCGCCCCTTCTGTGTTCCTGATTAAAGAGGCAGCGGCGGAGGCGCGCGGCGCAGAGCCCAGGGCCGCGGCACCCTGCTCGGGCGGGGCGCTGGTGGCTCACAACCCCGCGGCCGCGCGATCAAAGTTAAGGTGCCTCGCACCCCGCCGCCCCTCTGCCAGCCCCGCACCTCCCTCCCGCCCTGCGCACCTCGGTGCGGGGCTGCGGGTGTGTCACATCCCGAGGAAGGAGCGCCCTCCCTTTAGGGGCGCGCTGCCCCTGCCGGGAGGGAAACTCCGCGGAGCTCGGGAAATGCTTGTTCCCCCCTAAATTCCGAGACTCGGGTGCCACACACGCAGAATCCGACACAATGCCACCTGCAATGGCGTTGCAGGAGGAGTTTGGGTGGCGGACTGTGTTTGAGGTAGGGAGACAGTCAGCGGCTCAGCCTTGTGTTCCCAGAGGCAGCCGTGCGTGGAGGCGACACACACCGTCAGCCCTACCTGAGGGCAAACCCCAAATACTCCTTGTGTTTACTACTCAGATCCTTTATTGGGTCCCAAACAGACTCCTCTGCTTTCTGGGTAAGGATTTGCTTACCCCTGTACCCTTAACTTGTAGTTATCTTAAGACGAAGAACGATTTTACTCAATAAAGAATTTCTCCAGGCAATTAAGTTGTTCCCCGGCCACCCAACACACCTTCAAGCTTCTGCGCACAGCGCAGGTACATGAAGGCCTCTTGGAATGCAACTGTAACTACTTCTGCTCATGTTTCCCCAAGGAAATGTGGTCACAGTGTTGACAGAAAGAAAATAGCATTATGTTAACTATTTTTAAGTGGAGGCATGAAAACTGTCTAAAGGTGCTTATAAGCTAACAGTTGGGAAAACACTTACGTCTTTGTTTCTGAGGGTGGCTTGGTGATCCCCATCATGTTCACCAGGCATCATTGCTTTACCATGATCAAGATTCAACAGAACACGCCTGGCTAACATTGCGATCCGGTTCCTAGCAGCCTGCAGACTAAGAAATAGAAAGTTTGGGTGACAAGGAACACACACATCTGTCGATACCATTTTCTCCCTGGCTTGGACTTGAGGATTCTTCTGGGTGGTTTCTGTCCTTATCTGGACTTGCCATTAGCTTTGTTGATCACATTCAGTGTTTGAAAAATCTGTAACTCTCACTTAACTGTTGTTTACACGGAGATAAATCCAAACAAAATTGAATCAGAAGTGATTTGCAGCTAGTTGAATGATGCCATAGAGGGGATTTTACAGGGGAAGTCCACAAGCCCAGTACCACATGGTTAATCTGATGCCTGACTGCAAAGGGTAGGTGTCAGAGGCCTCTTGAGTTCTGCCAGAAAGCACCACACACACACACACACACACACACACACACACACAGAGGCCGCTTTTAATTCCCTTCCTTCTCCCTTTCCTTTCCCTGTTTGCTTTTCTAGGCTCAAGAGAAAATCCGTATCACTAAAAGCTCCAGCTTTACGTTTTCCTGGTTTAAAGTCCGGTTGTAAAGTCCCAAATACTTGATGAAGGAAGGGAGAAGTCTAGATTTTGGACTTCAAGCACAGATCCCAGTTTGTGTTGCTGCCAAAATACTGTTCTAAGGGTAAATAACTGCACTCACGGTGCCTGCAAGGCAAGAGTTACTAAGTGTCACCGCCCCCACCGCTCTCCAGGCACAAACCATTCCAGCTCTCACTAGACCTCATACAGCCGGTTTCTGAGAACACTACAAATAGGGTTTGTTTAAAGGGCACGGACAAGACAGGAGAGAGAAAGAAAACCAAAGACCATTGGGAAACTGTAAGGATGACAGCCCTGGACTGCTGGCCTTGGGGCCTCAGGCTTGAGGACTCCCATCTGGCTACTTTCAGGGTTCTCCACTGGGTTCTGGGAGAAGTTAGAAGTTTCAGTGCTCTGTTCCTGGATCCTGTTTCAGGCATTATGGATCTTCGTTGTTTTTCTCAGACGTGTCCTAAAGGGGGCGCTAACTTGCTTCCTGGGAGCCTCCGTGCCTCTGCAGGCAAGACTTCACTGCGGTCCACTGGAGTGAAGGCCTCATTTTCTGCAGATGGCCTGGGGAGAAGCCTTGGTTCCCAGCCCTGGGGACTCCAAGTGGCCAGCTCTTTTTCAATCCTCTAGGGGGCAGCACTCAATAAATAATGCCCATGCCACCAAAGGCCTCTACACGTGGTGATGAGCTCCTGCCTTCTCAAAGGGTTTCAGCAGAGCAGGAAAAGTTCAGAATCAGGCTATTCTCCTTGGCCTCTGGAAGGCTTAGAATTGCTTTCACCCAGGACTTCCAAGGATTCCAGAGCAGAACCCAAAGCCCTACGCGTGTCACATGGCAAAGGGGTCTGCTTTAGGGAAAGTTTCCAGGCTGTGGCTGGCTCGGGCCTGTCTACATTGTTTTTATCTGGAATGGAATTGGAGGGGTCTGCAGCCATGGGTTTGGCTTTAACCAGAGGTAAGGTGGTTGAAGAACCAGGTTCCACACCTCTCTTTGTGCGTCCACATCCCTGATTCTTTCTCATGAAAAGACCTGGATAGTTTTCTGAAACAATGGTTTTGTGAACAGAAACACTAAACTGGCCCCAAACAGCTAATAGTGAAGCTGGGATTCCTGACCACATCTCTCACTCAGCTGGGATGAGATGTTCATATCAGTTTCCCTAATTGTGGAATACTAATAGATAATCATATCCTGCATTCCTTTAATGGAGAGCAGTGGGTTGGGGGAACATAAAGAAAATTTCTAGATGGTGCTAAAAGAAAGCTGTCCCCAGCTACTCCCTGTGGAAAGTTAAGGTATCCCCAGCTTTACAGTCCCAAACTCGAGGGACATTAGAATCACAGAAGGCAGGTGTTAAAAATCCAGGTCCCTGGGTACCAGCCTCCTGCAGCTGGGATTCCCTAGGTCTGGAATGATTTCTGGGCATTATTCCCCCGCCCCACACACATTTTAGGTGATTCTGTTGCAAAGACCCATAGGCCAATTAAACAATAATTCTGATGTATGCCATTTACTGAACAGCCTTCAATATATCTTCTATTGAAGGATATTTGAAGAATTAGTCCCTTCATACTTCCTCTTTGAATGCTTTTCAGATGGGGTCTGATGTTTCAGATTTCTGGAGATCCCCACCAAGAACATATTCACTAAAGTGCCAAAGTGGTGTGGGTCCTGGCCTTACCTTGTGACTTTGAGAAGCAGTGGGCCTAGACTGCTTGGAAACCACTTAAGAGGTGACCTGGGGTAGGCGGAGAGTTGCAGCAACATGCTCAAAGGACCAGTTAGTGGGTTCGTGGAGCTGGATTCAGCCTTTTCCCCACACGACCATAGGTTGCTGCTCGCAGCCTCTTCCGGTGCGGTTTTCGGTTTGTGTTCATCAGATTGTATTAACTGCTCATAGATGTGTGACTATGTAGGGGACATGGAAACCAGACAGGCGCGGGGCTCTGCCTCCTGGGAACACGGGATCTGAAGGCTCCAGAAGTTTCATGATTCCACAATAGACACCACCTGTCACATGGTGCTCCCTTATCGGAGGCCTCGCATCGACAAGCTCTCTCACCCTGAAAGGGAGAGATAGGAGGCATGATTGCATCTTAATCTGTAATTTACTGCTCGGTCCCAGTTAATGTTTAGCTCCAGCTGTCTCAGAAGCGGACCTTGGGTTAAAATGTAATAGATGCTCATTTTGTATTCTCTCTCTTGTTTGACGTTGAAGTCCGGTTCTGATCAATAGGTGTCTACCCCCGCCCCCAGCCCCGCGTCCCTGCACACACATACACACACACACACACACACACACACACACACACACTCAACACACTTACTTTGAAAACAATCATTTGTTTTCCTCAACCTGAACACCACCTATTTGTTTCTTTTTGATATTATATTTGGTGGGTTCCCAGAATCCTTGCAGATTTTCATGAAATCTTGAAATCTTCTCCATTCCAAATTTTGTGTGTGTGTGTGTGTGTGTGTGTGTGTGTGTGTGTGTGTGTCTTGGTCTGTCTTCCTCAGTCATAGACCTAAATCTGATTTACAGGGAACCTTGTGAATAAAAAGAAGAACAAGAATACGACAACAAAATGCAAAAAGTATTCAAACATCCCTTGGCAGGGGAAGCTCCAGAAGCCTTTCTGCTTCCTTCTCTCTCCTTGGCTTCCTCAAGAGGCAAGGGTCCCTCTGCTATGATAATTTATATACATTTGGAGCTTTGGGACATCAAAAAGACCCAGCTCACCAACCCTTTCCTTTAAAGGAACATTTTCCAAAGCATCTACCCACCATGATGGAGAACCTATGCTTTTTATCTAGTATTGTGTAAGGCTTCCCTCTGAGATCACAACATCCTGGCAGGGAAGTTCTTTAAACGGAAGGGAAACAATTCAAAATGACCTCAGGAAGCTCCTGAAACTGAGCAGATTCACTAGGCCCCTCCCTGCCCGAGTAAATAAAAGTACTGAGAGAGTCCTCCTAAGGCAGTAGGAAGCTGAGCTGCAAAGAAGACTCTGAGATCAGACTGTGTTCCTGGGAGAGGTTTAGACCAGAGTCACTTGGAAAGGACACTCTCCAACCTGTTGAGTGGCCTGCAGGCTGTGCGCTGAGCTCCAGGTTCCCAGCTTTGTGAGCTGTCACCCATGCTGGAGTGAGCTATGGTGATGCAGCTGTCTTTGGGTCATTTCTGCTCCTGTAAGTAATCCCTCACCCACATTCCTGTAAGTAACCCCAATAAAACTCATTGGTTCACCAAGATGGACTTTGGTGGTATCTTTACTTTGTGTCCCTATCTATTGTGGGGTCCCTGTCTGGGGTGAGTAGACCTACCTGTGTGTTGCCTCTCCCCAGGAAAAGTTTTGTCATACACTATTCTGCTTTTCTGTATATGAATCGTGGCTAGGATGACCAAGGGACTGGACTGTAGGTTGTATTTCATCCTACTAATCTACATTTGATTTGTGTTTACCACCTACCATGTTGGACAGAGCAGCCTTTGATCTGGAGCTGGACATTCGCCATGGAAACCCAGCAAACTCCACATCCTTACAACTCTGAGTCTCCCACACTTGTTTGCCAATGGGGAAATCTCAGCATCCCTGGAAGCTCTGGCTGCCAAGGCATAGCTTGAAAATGTAGGGAGGGGTCTGTTTGACCAGAGAAAGGCACAGCTCATATTGTCTAATATGTGCCCTTGCTCAGCTTTCTTAAATGAGCATTCCAGAATATTCATGGGAAATCAGGGTTATCCTAGTACTCTGTGACTTCCTGACTGGAGCTCCAGCCCATGAAGACCCTGCAGGGAGCAGGGAGGGCAGCAGAATCCTGAGGACTGAGAAGATCTTGGACCTGGGTGTCCTTGTGATGTCTGTTAGTCACCCACTGAATGGGGGATTGGTTTAAGTGACTTTTACACTTACCTGGTTTGATATTTGGTTCACAACTCTTTCCTAATCCTATTCTCACTGTGAACTTAAAACAATTTCATAGGCTGAAATTAATATTTATCCCTAATGCAGTAATGTATAAATGGGGGTATCCCACAAGCATTATAAAGTTGAATGTCCTTGTAAATTTATAGTGTATGTGATTGGAGATGTTAGAGTTACAATCTCATATATCTATATCTATATATATATATAAAATCTCAAATTTATATCTCTATCTATCTATCTATCTATCTATCTATCTATCTATCTATCTATTTCAGGAATCTTGTTTGGAGCTAAAAGTCCTCACACTCTTATTAAATCCTCAGGCTAATTTTCTTGGGAGTTTGACTTCTGCATCCCCGAGAGCATGTTGCCTTTCTTCCTTTGGCGTGCAGACACACTCTATCAACCCCTTAAAGAACTGTAAGGGAGTTTTCTGGTGGTGGTGTTGTTTGGTATTGCTGTTTTCAGATTTGTAACCTGTGACTTCTGGTGCCTTAATTAGGCATCTACATGTCAGGTAGTTGTTACATTATGGTGGCAAGAGCTGCTAATTTGAGCATGAAAGTCATGATGGACCGGCAGGAGACAGGGGGTTGACCTTTCGCTATTGAGGGTACTCCGGGGTGGGTTAATTCACACCCACCATAGTCATTAGTTCTCACTCTCCTCCTTCATATTTACTCCTACACAGTTTACTGAACTGCCAATCAACCCTTAGTGTCGGATGAGCGCACTGACAGGGAGGGGCTTGGAACAGGCTGGCTTTCTGCAAGAATCAGGAAAGCCTAGGCAGAGGCAACCTCTTTTTCAGTATCTATGCTATACTATGATTCTATTTCATTTCTAAATTTGCAAAAGAGAATATATTTGACACATATGTTTTTTAAATAAATTCAAATGGCATGAAAAGATAATTAATGAAAACATCACCCTCCCACCCCCTGCATTTTGTCCATTGCTGTAAGTTACTGGAACATTCCATAGGTATTGAGAGTATATTCCAAGTGGAGAGCAGAGGCGTTGTTGATGTTTTTCTCCAGCTTTCTCCCTCCAGCTCTCTCTCCCGCTCTTAATCTCCTGTAGCATACAGCCGTAATGGGCTTGAAAACCATTAGGGGGCAGCTGTGACCAAAAAAGAAAACCTCAAGGAAAAGGGAAGCTGAAATCTTAAGGGTGCAAAAGGAAATGAAAGGAATGCTAAGGACAGAAATCAGCCACAGAGGGAAGGAAAAGAGGAGAAAATTAATGGAAGCATTATAAAAGCAAAGGAAACGGGAGATGAGGTAATAGTATTAAAAAGCTAAAGGAAGTGTGTGCATATGAGTGTGTGTGTGTGGTATGTGTATGATGTGTGTAGTGGTGTGTGTGTGTGTGTAGTGGTGTGTGTGTGTGTAGTGGTGTGTGTTTATGGTGCGTGTATGATGGGTGTGTGTGTTGTGTGTGTGTGTGTGTAGTAGTGTGTGTATGATGTGTGTGTGTGTGTGTGTGTGTGTGTATGTGTGTGTGTGTGTGTGTGGTGTTTAAAGCAAATCTGCCCAACCCGAATCAGTTCACTGTTAGCAGAAAGCAGGACTCATCTCTTTCTGGACTGGATAGCATTGCTAAGACCTTCCGTTCTTAGAACTTGTTCTGAGCGCCTTCTGTCCACTTGGGTTGTGCTGTGTAGGGGTGGGGTAGGAAGGAGCATCACCCCATCACCCCTCCCTTACTTCTCTAGCAGGCCTTCAGCCCTCAGCAAGGCGGTGGAGTTAGCCTGAATATAAAGGTGTGATTCTGTTTCTCAGGGCAGCAGAGCCCAGACACAGGAATGGTTTCTTTTGAAGCTGAGGCCATAATCAAAGTGCTTTCAGGTGCACTCTGGGCAAAGCTCCCTGGCTCCGCCAGGTTAACTTCATTAACGCTTCTAGCTCAGGCTTTAATGTTTCATGAGTCCCACCCCCACTGCACCCCCACCCCCGGGGTACATTAAACAGAAACAAATCCTCATGGGAGTTCTGTTCCCTGATGTTTTGCATTGTGAGTGGAATGCAGGGGCAGCGTTTATGCTGGGGTGATGATATTAAATGGGGGCTCGCTTCTCAAGTCCACTAAATTCCATTACTTTAGTTAATGTTTTTGTGTCTTTAATCCAAATGTCCTCTCCCCGACTTTAAAAGAGACAGAAACTTTAGCAAACTCTTGTCTAGAGGACCCAGATAAAAATCTGCACGGCTTGGGCCTCCTCTGCCCATGATTTGCTCCAAGGGAGCCAGAAAGGACACTGCTCCCAAGCTCTACCCGCTTCCACCGAGGGCCGCTCTTCACAACCAGGAGAAAATGCCCCTCTTAGTCAATCTCAGCTGCCAGGCACCTCCACATGCTTGGACTCTTCTTTTTGCTGAAGGCTCAGGATGGCCAGGGGACACCTTACACATGCTTTAGTTATAGAAAAAAACCCCAGGGGTACATAAGAAACCCCTAAACCTCATGTCAGATAAGGCTGAGGCATTCTCAAGTGGGCACAGCAGTCCCGGTGATGGAGTAAGTGGCCAGTGAGCTTTTGGAAACGGGTTATTTTGCAGAATTCCGAGCTTCCCCTGGAACTTGAAATGAGAAATTCTCTCTAACCTTTTTGTAGTTTCCCCTTTGTTTTTTGGTGTCACATAAATTCTTAAGAGTTTAATTTCTAAAAATTTTCTAACTCACATTTGACCAAACAAAAAACCCTCTTAAACGAGGTCCCTGCTTACTTACACTTGATTTTGCATCTCTCTGTTAGACTCTGGCAAGGTTGCAAACACAGAACCTATTTGATCTCCCATTTCATTTCATAATAATTTAAAAGATGTAAGTGCAATTTTGTCTTTTCAGCAAAACTGGAAGTATGTTTTCCTTTTGTTGTTGCTGATGGAGTATCTTGGCAGAAATAATGCGGCTTCTGCTACATGGAGCCCCAGCACCCAGAAAATAGGAGAAAGGAGTATTCTAGGGTGCCCCAGCCTAATCATATTATATTTAGGTTAATACTATGAGAAGATATATCCAGGGGTACCCAGAGCTCAAAAGTGTCTGCTTCTGGCTTTGTGGTAACTTGTGTCAAATCCCTTTTCAGAATTCTGTCTCCTTACTCTAAAAGGCATGTCCTCATTCTTCAGCAATGGCTCCACACACTGCTTAATTGAATCTACACTCAGTGCAAGCAGGGTCCAGTTTAGAGCTTTCACTTACTAAAGACATACATTTATTGAGCATGTACTATATGCCAAACTCCGCAGGGGTAGAGAAACATCTGGGAATAGCTTAGAGAAGATGTTGTCAGGGACTTCATTTCCTAGCAGAAGGACAGATAAGAATCAAGACAGAAAGCTGGATTAGTCCAGCTGGAGATGGTGAGTTCTAAGAAGAAAATAACAAGAGAATGTGCCAGAGACTTGTCAGCCAGAAGGCAGGAAACCTGGTTTAGCCCTTCCACTCATCAAGGCTGTAAAGCAAGCAGGGAACCTCTATCTTTACGATAAGGATTTCTGAAGTAATCCTGTTTGTAAAGGTTTAAACCAAGACCCATCAGTAGATTACAAAGTCAGTTTAGAGGAACACAGTCCACATTTAAACAGCACAATTGATCGGGAGAAGGGTATTGATTTGTGAGCTTACTTCCACATATACACATATGTAGAAACTCACGTGTATTTCATACACACATTAAACACTCGTGAGGTCACATAGAAGATGTGTCCCTTCTCGTGGGTTGCCATGGATTGTATGGCCTTTGTGATATTAAGTTTTTTTTTCCTGATTCTATTAAATTTTTATAGCAAGAGTCAAATACAGTATCATTTTTTTGTTTGATTTACTATCATTAAATAAATAGTATTGCCCACCAGAGAATCCAGCTGTTGAACTCCGGTTCAGGCACCATGACTGACACTTGATAAACATTTTTAAAATTAATGGGAGTTAGATTTACACACTAGGTCTTATAATAAATCCAGCAACCTGATGTGAATCACTAAAATCTTACGAGTTAATGTAACAAAGTAATTTATTATTTTTTTTCAAATGCCAAGCCATATCAAACAAACTCAAAATTACAGTGGTCTACCATCTCATGACACTAGAAACTATCTTTTCTTGGAATTTTCAGAAACTGTATTAATACTAGAAGGGAAGAGCTTAAAATGTTCTTTCCCCAAATAGCTCAGACTACCTTCTTCTAACTGTAGCCCAACAAACCCTTTGGACTGTTTCAAGAAAGAAAAGAATTAGTGGGGTATTTTTTTTTCTATTTCTTGTCCTTGGGGACCCAAGTAATTCTGCCTTCTGGAAAATTCTTCTGACCTCCTGAGCTATCGTTTCTTAAGCCATCTTTCCCAGAGCAGTTGTTATCTTTTTTTTTTTTTTTCTCACATTACCCTGCCCCCTCAACCCCTGTTATGGCCTCTTCATCTCAGAATCATTTTTCTAAATTATACATTTGATTAGAAATAGATGACCCAAGCCTTCCATCTCTCCTCTTGGGAATCCTTGTTGACTCCACTGGGAAGGGAGAACTGGACCGTGCCGATCCCATTGAGGAACCAATGATACATCATCCTCAAGGAAGGCACGAGGCAATGGACCCCGCTGAGAGCCCAGCGAACATCGCTGCCAGTTAATTTTCAAGTCCATTTCCTTAATTGCCTGAAAATCCACGGCCAGGCAAATTGTCTCAGAGTTAGGATTGCTGCACCCAACCTTCTATAACCACGCTTTCCTGAAGACGGGCAGACACACCCATGCCAGGAGGAGACATCAGCCAGCCAGCCAGCTTCCCAGTAGCAGGACAAGTTCTCACCCAGTCCATGGCAATGACTGAGGTCCTGTCTCCATTACAGGCCACCTTGATTCTCGAATAAACGTACTCATACTCAGGACTTAATATAGGAGATCACATTCATGTAAATCGAAGTATATTTGAATTGGAAGCCTATACTTTTAAAGTGAATGTGGAGTCCACACTCGATCTGCCCTCTAAGATTAGATCGACATGAACAAAAGCATATTTTCTCGGAATTGGTTCTAAAGCCACCGTTCAGATCAAACTGTGCAAAGTTGTGAAAGATTCTTGTGTTGTTCTATGGCATTATTTATATTGTTATTGTTACTGTTATTTCTGTTAACAAGGCAACTTTGTTCAGGTCAGGGAAATTCAATAGTCATTTTTTTTTAATACATTACCCACAGTGAGGCGTGTGAAATGAAAACCTGTCCCATGTCCTTCCCTAAGCCATTCCAGCTTTTGGAGATTTTTTTTTTCATCACAGAATCTTTCGTAGAATCATTTTAACAGTGACTTTCTGGTAAAATCTGCTAAAACCTGAATGTTTACAGGGAGATGGGGGGTAGCTAAAGTTGACTGTCCTCGCTCACTCTGAGGATATCACTCAACCAGCACTGAACAATGACAGCTTTCAGGCAAGCACATGGGAAGCTGTATTCAGGCTTCTTTGCAACAGCATGACTATGTTTGTTAGAGTAAAATGGAAAAGTCTTAAGATGTCCTTAAAAGGCAGCGGTGGCGGGTTTGTTTAAAGGCACGTACAGTCAGTGGAATGAGTGTCAAGTCTGGAATCCTAACTAAATGCTTCAGACAAGACCCTTTACCTTTTGCTAATTGCAAAATAAACAGATCCCTCCCGCTCTGGAGTGGTTTAGACAGTCTTTCTGCCTACAGGTACAGGGACGTCAGTTTGTTTATCTCACAGGGAGTTGGTGGCTGAGCAGGAAATTAAACTCCAAACTTCTGACACCAAGTTCTGAACTCTCACCACAGGCCAATGTTCAGACTCCAGCTCTGGCTCTGCCCACACTTTTCCTACATGTCTATCTGCGTACACACATATAAAAGAACTTAGTAATAGAGTCTAAAAGAAGTCTTGTAACTTAACCGCAAAGTAGCGTCAGCTGACCAAATTGGGATCTATCGCCAGAATGTTGAATTAAAGAAGAAAGAAAGAGAAATAAGTTACCAGCACCATATTACAATGTCACTGACAATAAGCTCCCATGTGTTTCCTAAGGTGCAGTTTGGGGCGCAAATAGTGTGTCTATAGGCATAAACACCTCTAGACACATCAGGAAGCGTGTGTCAGTTAGCCCGGATGTGATGTGCGGGTCAGCAAAGCTAGCCTCTTGAGTGGTGGCATGGCTATTGGAAGATCTCATCCAAAAAGCAAGCAGATCGGATGTGCTTGGTCATGGAGAGAACCACTGAGTATTATCTCTACTAGTTCCTATGGGAGCTAAGTTAAGTAAACTCATATAATAGTGGGGAAAGTTGCCATTGTTTATCATGTAACACTTAAAATTAGAATGCCTTCAGATATTTTCTTATGGGTTGCTAATTCCTCATTTTTTTTAAGTTTTTATTTTATTTTTCTGTGCTTAGCTATAAGGGGGGTTGGCAGTCAGAAAGATTATCATTCATTTACCAGCAACCTGTTTTTCGTTTAGATTTGAAATGGCCTCCTAAGGGTCACATGTTAAAGGCTTAGTGGCCGGCCTGCTACTGGAAGGTGGTAGGACCTTTAGCAGGTGGGGACTAGAGGATGTAAATTGAATCCCTGGGGAAGTGCCTGTGGGGATGTGGGACCCTGGCAATTTCTCCTATTTCTCTTTCCTTCCTGAATGCTCCCTCTGCCCTTTGCTCCCACCATGGGGGTCACTATCTCCACAAGCCCAAAGTGACGAGGCCAAGCAATTGTGGACTAAATCTTGGGAAACTGAACCCTAATCAATCTTCCCTTCTCAGTGGACCTGCTCAGGCATTTTGTCACAACCATGGAAAGGCAAGCGACAGACTTAGCTTAACTCTCTGGGTTTCTGTTTCTCAAACTATAAAATTGGAGATTGGCACGGGTTGGCGTTTTCACTCCATAGTTCTCCAAAGAGCCTGTGCCAATAGGCTTCTCCCAGGGCATGTCTTTCGTCGTCTAAAGTGGTTGGCTTTGTCCATCTTTTGGAAGGAAGAGCCCAGCAATTTGTAGGCTCGCATCTTTTGTCCCAAAGATGCAGGATTAGGCACAAAGATAGGCATGCGAGCATCATGAGCATCAAAGGGTCACAACCTTTTTTGGGTGGAAACCAAGACAAGTGCATACCTGAGCTTAAGTAGGTTCTTGAGCTGGGCCAATGGCAACATCCCTTGTTCCTAGAGTACTCTGTGAGTCATAAGGTCAGGGGGCTTTTAAGATAGGGTGGTTTGAGAGGAGTCGAGACTGGAGTTCTTTATGTGAGTATAGGAAGGCAGTTAGTACACAGGAGCAAGTTCTGGAACATGTAAATTTTTACTGTGGAACGATCTAGGGGTATCATTGTATGGTGACAACTCCAGTCTTCTCCTTTGAAATACGTGGCATCAGGGGACTTAGGTTTGGGGGTGCACAGTGATCTGAAATAACAAGTCAGTGCTAAGGAAGAGTGCAATCCTGGGGGAAGTACCTAAGAATGCTTATCTGAACCAGGCTTCTCCTGGAAGAAGGATGGTCTCAAGAGTTACACAGAAGTAGTAGTACCTTAGGAATTGAAGGGAGAGTGTGGAGGAGAAATAGGGGAGGTGGGATGAGTCAGTCAGCTCAGTGGATGTGAATGGTACCCTGCAGAGGATGCTCAAGTGAACAAGCAGGGAAAACTAACTCCCTTATACACATGGAGTGAGAGTCGGAGGGAGAGAGGAAGGGAGGGAGGGAGGGAGGGAGGGAGGGAGGGAGGGAGGGAGGGAGGGAGGGAGAGAATGAGAATGTGTGTGTATGTAAGCGGGAGAGAGTGTATGTGATAGAGTGTGTGTGTGTGTGTGTGTGTGTGTGTGTGTGTGTGTGTGTGTATGTGTGTGTGAGAGAGAAAGAGACAGAGAGAGCATGAGAGAGGGAGTGTGTGTATATGAGAGAGAAAGAGAGAAAAAGAAGTGAAGTCTCCGAAGTCCAGACCATTCTGTCTTTCTTTTTCTTTTTCCCTTCCACCAAGAAGACTCGATGCTTACCCAACAGAGGACATGAAAGCTGGCAAAACTATCACCTTCTTCTTCCTTTGAGCATAAGAGGAGGCCTATGGAGGGCAGGCAGGTAGCACAAATAGGAAAACCTGGTGATGAGGGCTTGGGTGCTAGATAATGGGGGGGCGGGGGAGGCAGAAAGTGAACTGTATGGCATGAAGAGGAAGAAGAAGAAGAAGAAGAAAAGGAAGAAGAAGAAGATGAAGGAGAAGGAGAAGGAGGAGGAGAAGGAGAAGGAGAAGGAGAAGAAGAAGAAGAAGAAGAAGAAGAAGAAGAAGAAGAAGAAGAAGAAGAAAAAGAAAATGAAAAAGAAGAAATGGTAGTAAGCCAATGTTCCAACAATCTAGTCAGAGAAACCCAATAGCTTATGTACTTGATGTAAACAAATTAAGTCCTCAGTGGGAGCCTTTCCAAAGCTAGAATGTCACCAATGGAGATGGATTGTATCATTACTGTATGTGCTCCACCTGCCCTTTGCTGGACGCATGCCCTTCTCTGAGGAGTAGTGTTAATGTCTACACCTTTGACACCATAAGTGGCTATGTGAGAGGTTATTGGGATGTGATTGGAAGTAGCACATGCCAACTGTCAGCGGATGCTTGGAGGGCCATCATAGAGCCTGGTTATTGCTCTGTGCCATCTCCACAGAGTGGCACATGTCAGGGCCCGGAGGCAGGTGAGCCATGTTGATGCAGTCTTTGAGCAAAACAGACCTCTGTGAGGAGAGCCTCTGAGATTTAGGAGTCAGTCATCTCGAGCTAGCAAATGCACAACACTCCAGTTTTGCATTATGTGTGGCCTGTGAGGAAGTGGCAGGAGCCATTTACTGGAGGTCTGAAGGAGACCAGCAGCAGGAGGTGCTCTTGATCTCACCTCACCTGCATGGCCTTTAGGGAGAGATCAGAGGCCTCAGGCTTGACTGTCAGCTAAACTATGCTGCTGGCCAAGTGTCCTAGACCACATTTTCCTCCTTCTCAAAGGACGATGATAGTCAACTCTTAGGAACCCAAGAGAAGGCTATCCATGGCCTTATTCACTTAAAAAGCAGAAATAAGTAGGGATGGTTGACAAAAAAGGAAGTTGGAGGGCAGGCGGATTCTGTGAACAGGGTCCAGCAAACTCCACTGATTCAGAGTGAGTGACAAAGAGTGAACAGTTTTCACCTGAAGGTGGGGAAGTGGTGTAAAGTCAGGGTTCAGAGAGCAAACTCCTGCTGCTGCTGTCTCAGGCAGACACAAGCTGAAAGAGTGGCTGGAAATGCCTCTGGTCTCAGGGAAATCAACTTGTCTTTAGTTGTTATCAGCAGGAAACGACCCAGGTAATGGGTGAGTCTTCCTCGAGACTCAAACTCCACCTACTGAAAAGCTCAATAAATTTGTTTCCAGTTGAGGATATCTCCCGGGCCAGTTCATGAGCCAATGTCGAAATGGCAGTTTCCAGGAATGGGGATGGTAGGAGCTGAATCTGAAGCTGAAATGGGTGGGAGGTAGGCTACTGAATCTCTCAGACTCTTCCAACAAAAAACAATTGGTATTCATTATTTAGTGTTAGGGCTCATGATATTGAAATGTCAAAACTGACTTAATTAGGGCAAATACGTAGACTTAGGCCTGAAATGCAAGGAAAAATGAAACAAGTAAAATTAAGCCCCAAACACAAATGTCCCATTTTTGCCTGTAAGCCACATCACATTATCACAGAAATGAAGTAGGGTATAAATAAGTGAGTGAGTAGCCAGGCAGTGGTGGCATGTGTCTTTAATTCCAGCACTCGGGAGGCAGAGGCAGGCGGATCTCTGCGAGTTCAAGGCCAGCCTGGGCTACAGAGTGAGTTTCAGGACAACCAGGGCTACACAGAGAAACCCTGTCTCGGAAAAAAAAAAAAAAAAAAGCATGAGATGTCATGCTTCAGCCTAAAGCCACACTCGACCAATATGGGTGATCAACAGCCAGCGTTGTGAGATGCAAGAACACAGAAATGGAACTTCAATCATGAGGGAAGCCTACAATAGATGAGGGGGGATAATGGATGGCGCTGAGAAGGTCCATGAGCTCCAACATTTCTTCTTAATGCTAGAGACGATCTGAGGTACAGAGGTCAAGTCTGTGGCTCCTAGCTGGCTCCAGCATATTCCAAGGAGAGTATGCCAATGCGATAGCTTTTTCTTAATTTCCTTTCATCCCAAATGTTCATTTTTTTTTTTTCATCTCCTGTGAGGATTCTTTCCCCCAGTGTGACAAATTTTCCAATTTCGTAATGGAAGCCAAGAGAAAATGGAATTCTCTTTTACAGAAATCCATTTTTGAAGCCAACTTTCTTGAGATGCATCTACCCCCGAAAGCAATTTCCTTCCTCAGGGTGGATGAGGCTGAGGTGTTTAGAGCCTGCTAAGTGGATCGCTGACAATTTGCTCTTTTTGCTTGTGGAGATTAACAGCAAGGCCTTGGAGGGAAATGGGGTGAGGGTTCCTCTTCAGGGCCTTCTCAAGCTGTGCTGAGCTATGTTCTTAGAGCAGTGGTTTTGCTGGAATAGGCATGGTGTAGGGGTTGGGATAGGTCTGGACACCTCAGGGCATCAATGTCAATTATCTCTCATATATCCCTCCCAACATGCTTGGGACTCTGGCTCACCAGACAATTAGATGGAAGACAAACCATCAGACAACAGTGGTGTCACAGCATGGCCCTGTCCCAGTTCTGAAAGGCCACCGAGGATTTGTAGGAACATGGCAGGTCCTGTTCCATAATAGGACTAGAACTCACGTCTGGCTGGCTGCTTGCCCTGGCTGGCATTCTAATGGTTCCTCTTTGGGGCACATTTATGATTATGTAATGGCAAAACAAAGGCACTTGTTAGTAAATGAAATCAGTTTTATACTATGTGGGTGACTTGCAGGCAGTGTGTACCGCCAGGCATTGACACATTCCAACGTGGGAAATGTACTTGAAGCGCAACAACTGGCTTTTCTCCATCTGTTCATGTTCCCCATTTGACTCATCTCTGCTCTGTAAATATTCTCCGACTTGTTAGCAAGCTGAACAAATTTCAAAGCTCTATGAATAAAGTGCATGTAGGTCAGAAGGAACCTTGAGGGAGACCCCCAAGGACACATAAACTCGTCTTACCAGGGGAAACCTTTCATCCATTTGACACTCATCACATCAAACTACGTTTCTCATGCAGGCAGAAGGGATGGGAGCACAGATTAAATGAGGGCTGGTGTGAGAAAGAAAAGTGGATGCCCAAAAATATGGACCGGAAATCAACCATGGGAGCATGGTAAGGAAAAGCAAATGTTCACAAGATAGCAAGCCAGAAGAAATTGTTGGCAAAGACACACCACACACACACACACACACACACACACACACACACACACACACGAAGGAAAAAAGAAAAGAGCAGTGTAATTCTTCATGGGAGCTTCGTGATCAGTGTCCTCGGTCTCATCTTGAGGGCCTCCATTACGTATGCATCTCAGGAGGCTGTCTGTGACTTGCCATGGTGGTCCTACAAAATGGTCATCTTCCATGAGCATGTCACTTACTGCCCAACTCCATGGGACAGTGATTCAGTGTGCAGAAACAGTACCTGAATTTCTCAGGCCAAAGAATAAAGAAAAAATATGAAGTGTATCTTGTGTGGTAGAGAATTGCTGATTGATTCTACGTCTACTCTCACAGCTGAAAGTGTACTGAAGGCTGGATGTCATTCATAACGACACCAGCTTACATCAATTGAGAATTTGCTACAATCCAGGCACTGTTCCAATACTCTACTAGAGCAAGTCTATTTAATTTTCACAATAATGATGTTGGGGTTTTAATTTTGCCCTCTCCTTTATAGATAAGAAGAGTCAAGTGCATAGAGCTATTGCTTAGTCTAAAGTCATGCAGTTTGCCAGTATTAAAACCCAAGCCATTGGGCATAGACAAGGAGCTTATAGCCATGCACTTCAGTATATACATATCCCAATCCAGTCAACAAAAATCCATGAGTTAACACACACACACACACACATACACACACACACACACACACACACACACACACACACACACAGAGAGAGAGAGAGAGAGAGAGAGAGAGAGAGAGAGAGGAAACACTCATTCTTTTTTGGCTTATCTTTCCCTTAAATGTAGTGAGTAACATGTCACTACCAACGACAATTTAACAAATGCACGACTCCCACAGTGGACCAGTTTTCCATTGGATACAAGGTGTCCCCTAAAGCTCATCTTTTGAAGGCTTCATCTTCAGCTGGTGGTGACACTGAGAGGTGGCTGGGTTGCAGGAGTGTTAATGTTACTGGGGGGTTAATCCAGGGCTCAATAGGGGTTTCTGAGGTAGAGCTAGTTAAGAAAATGAGTCACTGAGGCTGTTTTTGAGGGTGCTTTCTTACACCCAACACAGTTCCTCTCTCTCTCTGCTCTCTGGCTTCCCGAAGGCGAGCAGCTTTCCTCCACCTTACCCTTCCGCCACACTGTCTTTGTTCTGTCCCATGCCTAAAAAGCACTCACCATCGCCAGGTGACAATGCATGGGAGCATCTGAAACTGTGGACCTCCCTTCCCCAACAAGGAAAACCCTTCCCCCTTAAAGACATTTTTCTTAGGAGTTTTTAACCACAGCCGCAAACTGACACAACCAAGTAGGGGACTGCTGACCTTGCATTTAAAGAGTTTCAGCTCTGGCGATGGAACAATGCTGAATCCTTCCCAGCGTCCTGATCTAAGAGGTAGAGCAATGGGGTGTGAATAGACTTCTGATGGGGTGGGAGCAGAAGAGGGGAAACCCAATGAGTGTACTCCTATCAGGAGAAGGGTTAGTAGCTGACAATAGGGGTTAAGGGTAAGAAGCAGGCTGGAAGAATGTACCTCAGGTTTTTTGTTCTGTTTTGTTTCTGACAGGGTCTCGCTGTGAAGCCTTGGTTGGACTGGAACTCGTTATGTAGATCAGGCCACCCTCAAACTCACAGAGATCTGCCTGCCTCTGCCTCCCCAGTGCTGGGATTAAAGGCATTTACCATCCTATCCCGCCAATCCCAAACTTTTAATAAAAAAATGCAGCATGTGAGGAGGTTGACTATATTATAGCCTTTGGAAAACAGGGTGATTTCAAATCACTTTTTCTTTGTACTTCATAGGAACTGTGAAACCATTCATAAAAGTTGCTTCCTCCAGTCAGAGGTTGGGGTTTTGTGGCTCACTTTTCCCAAAACCAAACTAATAAGTCTTATCTTATCTGTTGTTTACTGATTTGTGACAGTATTAGTTAAGCCTTTCACTATTGGGAGGAATAGATACTCAACTGAAATCACCTTAAGCAGAGGGGAATTCATTGATTCATAGAATCAGAACACCGCTTAATCCAGGAACATAAATAATGCCAAAGCACTGAGCCAGTGTCCCACAGTGCACGTGTGTTCTAAATGACTGTCTCATGCCTTGGCTTATCTTTGCTTGGTGGCATTCTGTAGTTGGTGTTTTTTTTTTTTTTTTAACTCTTTTCTCTTTGGGGGACCACCACCCAGCTCCCAAATAATCACACACTTTGAGGCTTATTCTTACTTATGAATGCCCAACCTTAGCTTGGCTTATTTCTAGCCAGCTTTCCTTAACTTAAATTATCCTGTCTACCTTCTGCATTTATATACCTTTCTTTGCTTCTTACTCGGTGGCTTGCTGTGTAGCTGGGTGGCTGGCCCTGGAGTTCTCTCCTTCTCCTTTCAATCCCCAATCTTTTCTTCCCAGATTTCTCCTTGTATTTGTTCTCTCTGCCTGCCAACTTTGCCTGTCCTGTCTCCTGTCTTGCTATTGGCTGTTAAGCTCTTTATTAGACCAATCAAGTGTTTTAAACAGGCAAAGTAACACAGCTTCACAGGGTTAAGCAAATACAACATAAAAGAATGCAACACATCTTTGCATCATTAAACAAATATTCCTCAGCATAAACGAATGTAACACATCTTAAAATAATATTCCATAATAGGATTCCCAAGCAGGTTTTATTCAAGTGCCAAACCATTCACATCCTCCCAGCTTAGCAATATCTTGAACATGGGATTTTTTTCTACTCACATTTGTACATAAATCATTGAAAAGAATGTAAATTGCCATGCTCGGGTTAATAACCCAGCCCGTAGACCAAAGGGTAGAATAATCTGATTGGCTAACCTGGGTCACCTACTCACTCTGTTTGAAGGAGTAGGAGAGACTCCATGTATGAAAGCCCAACCAAATTACATGGTGGGAGGTGTAGTTGAAAGTTTTCTCTGGCCCCGCCTGGCCCTACAGTCTCACAGCCGCTTATAAAATAACCACTCAGAGGCTTAATATAATTTACAAACTGTATAGCCTATGGCAGGCCTCTTGCTAGCTAGCTCTTATATCTTAAATTAACCCATTTCTATTAATCTATGTTTCGCCACATGTTCCATGGCTTTACCGGTCTGCTGGTGTGTTGCTCCTTGGGTGGCAGGCTGGAGTCTCTTCTGCCTCTGCCTTTCTTCTTCCCGTCTCTCTCTTCGATTTCCTGCCTGGCTATAACCTGACTCGCTATGGGCCAGAGCAGCTTCTTTATTAACCAATCATAGCAACACATATTCACAGCATACAGAAAGACATCTCACAGCAGTGAGGGGAGAATTCCCAATGGAATTAGGAGACTAGATAAGGTGGGGTGGGGGAAGCTAGACCAACAAAACCACAACCAGCAACTCAGATTTTCAGCTTTAATTTTCCTTATCGGTGCTGTTCAGTGTCCATCACAAGCACACCTTATAAGGAGGCTGCTTCAGTGTGAGTTACAACCGTGCGCAAGTTTGTTTTTCTGAAACTGCAGGGTTCTGATGGTGACATGCCTCCTGCTATTATCAGCCACTTACATCTGTATAGCTTTCATGCTTTACAAAGTGTTCCTACATGAAAATGATTGCATTCCATTTACATAGCAACATGGGAAGTACACAGGGCTGCTGCCATTGTTCCCATTTTCTAGGTGAGGACCTCACGGAGACTAGTGATTTCTCCAGGTAACATGAATGGGAAATGGTCAACTCCACTGGAAACACAGGCCTTCCAGCTCCAAGATCTGGACAAGAAGAAGGTGAAGCTTTGGGGAGCTTAGGAGATGATTCTGATATCATACAGTGACTCCACCACTGAGGTAGAATTAGAGTTGGAGATCGTGATTTTCCTTCCAAGTTCTCATGACTAGCTAGTCGGCTTCCCAAGAAGATTTCTACCCAGGAATCTCCTATCCAGAAATGACGCCAAAAGGTTCTGTTTTAAAATGCATTTGGTAAAGACCACACAGCAGATTTGTCTCCAGCACATAGGGCACCCTGGAATGCTACACATGCTCACTGGATTTCCAGACTTCTTTTGAAGGAGCCAATACAAGAGATTTGTGTTTGTGAATTAAACACTGCACTTGCCTTGAAAAGAGAATTACTATACATACTTGAGCTGCTCACATGTGAGACAAATATGCTGGTCCCAGGTTGCAAACACACATCCAAATGTTCACTCTGTTCATGGGGCCATTAAACATTTTGTGAAAGGTAAGTGAACTCCTTTTGGGTTGTGTGAATAGTGAGGGAAGGATGAAACGTATGCCCGGAGTTTCAGACGCTGAAGAATGGGATTAGAAGGTGTCGTTAGTACAATATAACTGGTTAGAGCTACCAACTGGGCTCTCTTCCAACAAGCACCTTATTGCTTTACAGGGGAGGGAGAGAAATAAAACAAGCAGCCCAGACAATGAAAGATTAAA
Source organism: Peromyscus eremicus (assembly GCF_949786415.1). Classification (NCBI taxonomy): domain Eukaryota; kingdom Metazoa; phylum Chordata; class Mammalia; order Rodentia; family Cricetidae; genus Peromyscus; species Peromyscus eremicus. The sequence goes on from NC_081429.1 coordinate 48,143,099, forward strand.
CAAAACGAAACAAGTCCTTATGGCCATAGGTATCGGCCTATAGTGCTTTGCCTTGCACTGTTAGTGACTCTGCGTTATGGAGCACTTAGGGATGGTGCTAATGGACCCTCCCTCCCTCCTGGAGAGTGACTTGAACAGGAGACTGTGACTCAGGTGCAGACGCTGCCTGTATTAGTGAGGGCAGAATGATGCTTAGCTCTCTCACAGGGGTGTAGTGAGGCTTAATTAATTGTTGGGGAGGCACTTTGAGATTCTGGGATGAAAGGCACTATATAATGATAATAATTTGCATCGACAAGGTACATTTCTTCGGTGGAATTCCAAGCACTTTTCAAACATTAATTAATCCTCATAACACTCTGGCAAGGCAGGTAAGTTTTCCCAGGACACCCTAAACAAATCCACCATATGAGTGGGAAGGAGGCAACTGCCACGAACTAACTTTAATATCTATTCGTGGTGGGAGCTTCCAGAAAGGTTGATGTGAACCCTTGTTTTCCATTAGTCCAAGCGATCTGCCGCTCGCTTCTGATTATCCACAAATATCGTATTCTGCGGGAGCGCTAATCATTTGGCTTGGGGGACACGTGTCCTGAGCAAAGCTAGTCATAAGCAGCTGTCATTCCAATGGATATTAATGCCTATTGTCTCCCATTCTGGAGCTCTGCGCCTCCTCCATGCAAAGAGAATGGTGCAGAGGGGGTAGGAGGAGGCGGGCGACATCTGTCTCAAAGACGGTCTGCAGCCATGCTGGAGAGAATGCACCTGGCTTCCACTTTCAAACCCATGTAACCAGTGGCTTCCTGGCCTCTCTTTGTCACAGCAGATTTCATATTTTATATTCTGTTTTGTTTTTTTTTTTTTCCCTCTCCACGCGGCACTGGGGAAACAGAATTGGGGATGGGTAAGGAGGGAGTCTGAGTTGCATACAAAGAGGCAACCCGCCTTTCCCGCACGAAGGGGCTGTTATAAACCAGCGATGCAGAAGCCGCTTAAGTGTCAGGACCCAAACAGCTCCCCCAAACCCCGGTCGGCCATTCCACATCCTAAATAAACCGGAAAGTGGGAGAACGATCCTCCGGCTAGATGGACGACTTCCACAAGCTGAGCGGTTGGCTTGCCTGTCTTGAATGGCGCTCTGACCTGTGCCCCTCTATCCTGGCTTCAGTTCTGCACACACTCATCCACTGCAGCTTTCCAGATTGAAAGCGAAGAAAGAAACTTGCTTGCTGTCACTCCCCACAGGCGCCCGTGCTCCAAGACAGCTGTCTTTTGGCCAGCCTCCTGGGCTGCAAGAGTGTGGCGCCAATGAATCAGTGTGTCATCCACGGGGGTGGAAGCAAGTTCCCTGACAGGGATGGGAGTGTTCTCTCTCACGGCTGCCTGTGATCAAAAGGAAGGCTGGCAGCCTCTTGCCCTTGCATTTGGTTATGACTGAAGGCAATGGCTCAGACCGATCTGGTACGCTCTGAGTGGGTTACTCTGCCTGCCTAGCCTCAGTTTCTTCGGCACAATGAGAAAATGGAAGCATATTGTTTCCCAAGGTCTCTGTCAACTCTGCTTTGCAATTGGAGGCTGATTTGACAAAATTTCCCCACTTTCTCTTTTTGCCAAAACTCAACCAGCAATATAAGCATGCGTGGATTGGTTCTACTTTTGAGATGCACGAAACACCTGAGAAGGTCATGTTTCCTCATCTGTTTCCCTTTGGATGCTCTACAAGTATCTTCACCTTTTCTGTGTGTCATGACACAAAAAAGTTGGAAAACACTGTTCTCCTGACTGGTTGCCTGATAAGTAAACAGGGCTGAGAAACACTGAGGAAACCTGCTCATTATTGTACAGTCATGAGCCTGAATCTGAAGACTGATCTCTTTATCACTGTAGCCAGAGGTAAGGCTGCTGCCCATTCATGTGAATGAATGGAGGAGCTATTTTAAAAATACCCATATCAGGTTGGAGAGATGGCTCAACAGTTAGGAGCATTGGCTGATCTTCCCCTGGGACCTGGGTTCAATTCCCAGGACCATATGGCCGCTCACAGCTGTTTGTAACTCCAATCCCAGAGGATCTGATGCCCTCTTCTGGTCTCTGTGGGCACCAGGCACATGTGTGGTGCACAGACATGCACCCATACACATAAAATAAAAAATAAAGAGAAAAAAAATTAAAATACCCATGTCCATCGCCAGATTCTGATCTCCTAAAGGGAGGTAGGATCTGGGCACTGGTATTTCCTCAGGCTCCTCAAGTAACTTCAGTGTTCACTAGCACTGGGTAACAAAGATGAGGGGTGGGGTGGGGGGCTGCTGCTGTGATGCTGCTCTCATCCGGGAAGTCATTGCCAAGCCCTGCAATCAGATGGTGTCTTCTCTCAGCAAAGACAAGAAGGGGGATGTGGGCACACAGAGCCAGGCCTGCTAGACAGAACTGTCCACTGTCACCTCAAGGTCCCATCCAACAGGACCCTGAAAACTTACAACCCTCCCTAACCGCCAGCTTTACTGTCTCCATTTTAGGGTTTAAGTAAATAACTTGCCTATGTGGTGAAGAAAGAGGTGTATGTTACGACTAATAACAAGCAGAAGGGTTTAGGCTGGAACCAGGTCATCCATGTCAAGTCCCTTATGTCTGCAACTCAGCATGATAGTCGGCAAAGATTATGCACTTGAGGTTAGAGGGATGACAGGATGTATGCAAAGGTGTCCTCCACGTGACCTTGCTCGGTGTGCTAGGCTGGGAGGGTAGCCGTGTGGAAGAGGCGAGAGCAAGAACGTAGCTCTTAGGAAGTCAGCTGAGAGTCGAGGAAGAGCTACACCATCTCGTTCAAGTTCAAGTTTGCCCAGTTTCCCCAAGCAGAAACTGTAACAGATTTAGGGCAGAAAAAAAGTAACAAAAACCAGTAAAACAGACAAACAAAACCCAGGAATAACAAATAAGGTACGAGTTCGTCTTCCGTTCTCTGGTTGGTTCATGAAACAGATGGCCATTACTCCTCAGGACTGATCACCTTCAGGTCTCAGGCAGCTCATGTCGCAAATAATGGTTCCAAATGGATCAGAAACCCATTGCTCAAAGATCCAGCCGATTTGCAGCCATTCGGGGGGGGGGGAGGGGCAGCTTACACGTCCATGTTTGAAGGGCCACAGTGCTTTTCATTTGTGCTTGGTCTAGGCAGGTGAAGGGCATGCTTCCGTCCAGGGACTCAGCCCAATCTCTCACTTAAGATAATGAGAAGGTGATGAAGGGCAGAAACCTTGGCTAATGTTTATAATAGGTAGCTCTGATGGGACTTAAGGACCACCCTAGAGATGCTTTAAAAAAGAAACATCTTTATTTAATCTATAAACTGAAAATTCGTCTCAGTTTCAATGTACAGAACAGACCGACTAAAACAAAACAAGATCAGGTGGCTTTAACATGACCTTTGTGCCAGGTCCAAAAGAAACTCAGAGAAATGGCTAACTATCTAACTATGGTGACTATTACCATACCAAAGTGCATGCTGGCCTTCAGGCTCTCTCAGTCCCAGTGGCTGCTCTCAGCTCTTCCTACTCCGCCCTCTACCCTAACCTAACCCAGGTCATGGCCTTCCCTTCCCCCAGCTTCTCATTACTATATAACCCGGCCATTTCAGCCGTGCGCTCTCTTGGTTCTTTTGGTCCATACTCAGTCTCCTTTGTTCTCTCTCTCCTCTCATCCTCTCTCACCCTCATCCCCTTCACGGCCTGGTTCGTGTTTACCATACTACTTCCTGGGCATGTTTACTGTACTGCTTTCTTTCCCTGTTCTGGACTCTTCCAGGTGCCTCTGGCTGTGCTTTCCCTCATATCTACAATAAAAATCTTCCCCTCAACCCTACCTTGGAGCTGTCATGACCTCATTTCAGTCCTCTTGGTCATCAGCAGGAGGATATGTCACTTTTGGCACCTGGTGTGTGGAAGAGACCCTCCTTAGGTATGTATGCTCTGGGAAACAGGGCTGTAATCAGGAGGGGCAAGAAGATGGAAAAATCCAGGAGCTGGGCCAGGGGCTTACTTGGGTCTCAGGACCCACAGGAAGCTCAAGTCAGCCTTGCCGCTTGTGCTGCTCAAAGGGGACCCTCCACAGAGCCGGAGGGTGTGTCGGAGCTGTGGGGGAGCTCTCCTTTGAAGGGTTTGTTTCTCTAGCAGAAGCTAGAATGGAAGGATCCAAAAAGGGAAGGCTCACAGCCGCCTTGAGTGTTACTATGAGCAGATGACAACTTCACAGGCAGGAGCAGGAGCCGAGGAACCCCAGTGATGGTGGGCCGGAACTTCCTTTCTGCTCCCACTGGCGAGAGACCTGCCACGTACTGGAAATCAAACTGAGTCCTAGCGCTTTGAAGCCTCTGTCCTTCGGAGGTTTGGGTGGTGGGAGCAGCGAGTGGATGAAAGGCCCTTTTAGAAGGCCTGTGAAGAGCCAGTTCCAGCTCAAGAGGGGCTTGGGGGCAGGGTGGAGAACAGAGCAGGCCTTTGGACAACTCTGCCCCCAGTGCTAGCCCTGGAAACAATTAGTGAGGGGAGGGGAGCAGAGGGAAGGAAGGAAGGACGAGGATGTCCTCCCAGACTGGTGACTCAGCTTCTCGGTTGCTCCGCCTGCCTTAAAGTCTGAGTGCTAAGGACAATGGAGAGTGTGAGCTTGGGGAAGCAGGCTGGTTCTGGCAAGCAATTAGAAACCTTTATCTCCACATATGTGGGGATAAAAGCCCCTGACTCTGTTTGGGGCTATGAAGCTGTCTCTCAGATCCACTGGGATTTAGGGTCCTCTAAGACCTTCCTTCCTGTCCGTAGCCCTCCTGGACTCCTTATTGTCGAGGGAACTCCCATTTCCTCTGCCCTTTACTGAAGGAGCAGAGGTCTGGTGTAGCGATGTCCACTGTCTTTGAGACACATTCTTTCCTAGGCCTTTACTTGGTTTCCAGAAACAGAGCACAGTTGGTGGCCCTTGGGTGAGCTCTGTGAAGTTCACACCATGTTTAAATGTGGAATTCCATTTCATTAGCTGTTTATCAAGATGCTGGAGACTGAACAGAAGGCTTTGTACATGCTAGGTGAGTGCCCTCCCACTAAGCTGAATCCCTGGCCCCATGTCAGTGTTTATGAAGAGCAGTCAGACCTCGAATTTCAAAAAGAATCATAATTCAGAAGCTTGGCTGGTACCCAGACCTGCCTTCTTACAACAGCTGGCAGAAGCTGAGTTTGGGCTGTGCCTTGAGATGTTCAGATAGGGCAGGGGCATTTTTGCAGCCTGTTGGCCTATCCCCTATCATTTCTTAGACCCTAAATCTGCTCACTGCTACTCTTGACATGCTTATACTCTTGTGTCCAAGTGTTATAGTGCGTTACCCAAGTGGAGGCTATGGAGGCAGCGAGATGCCTCATCTCTTCCCTTTCGTATGAAGAAAGCTTCATGTAACATTCCCAGCCTCGCTTCTTCCCTTGACTTCATAGATTGACAAGCAGCACCAGAGATGCTCAGTGTAATTAGCCCTTCCATCTTCAGGTTGGCTGCCCACAGGAGTATTCACATCTCCTCAGCTCTGGCGTAGATGTAAGGACTCCCTCTGTGCGGCACCAAGCTGGTTGTCCATTTCTGTGGTATTATTAGTTTTCATCACTGTGACCAAGTTTATTGTGGCTTATGGGTTTCAGAGGATTCAATCCGCGGCCATTTGGCTTCGTTGCTGTTGGCCTGTGACAACACAGAACGTTACTGTGGAAAGGCGTGTTAGAGCAAGGCTGTTTATCAGATGGAGAGCAGGAAGCATCGAGAGAAGGCAACAGGAAGGAGGCAGGGAAAGATAGGCCCTTCAAAGATGTATCCCCAGTGCTCCCAACAACCTACTTCCTCCATCCAGACCCTACTTCCTGACAGCCCATTCAGCTCTAAAAGTCATGAATAGATTTAAATTATTTTGAGTTTATAATTAGATCATTTACCCATTCCTTTTCCTCCTTCCAAACCCTCCCTACAGACCCCTTGCTCCCTTTCAAATCCATGACCTCTTTTTTAATTGTTGTTACATACAAATAGAATATATACATATAGGACATATGTATATATGCATATATTCTCAAATACATAAACACAATCTGTTCAACCTGTATGTTACTTGTAAGTATATGATTTTCATCGAAAGATTAATGTACTGATGATATTAACATCTTCATGTTAACACTTAATAGTGCTGTGGACCAAGACTTTAACACATGAGTTTGGGGGACCTTTTTCTACCCACACTCTAACACTGCTCATGCTTAGTTAAGAGGTGGAGCAAGCTGATTGGGCTCTAATGTCAAAGCCCTGTTTTCCATAGGAACCCTGCTATTTTGTTTAGAAAAGACAACTGATGTGTTTCCCGTCTGGATAATGTGTGCAAATGGGCATCTCGGCCTGGGAGCAGCCAGCTTTTTACTTCTAAGTGCTACCTAAGTTTGAGCAGTGTTGCTTTTTTTTTTTCTTGTGGGCCCTCTGCCACCCAGCTCCCAAATAAATCACACATGGAGGTTTATTCTTAATTATAAATGCCCGGCCTTAGCTTGGCTTGTTTTTAGCCAGCTTTTCTTAAATTAGCCCATCTAACTTTTTCCTCTGGGATTTTACCTTTCCCTATATCTGGTCATGTCCAGACAAATCGAATGCCAAGAGCCAGTGTTTACTGAGCTTGACTCTCTACTGAACAACTTCATCTGAATGAAGCGGGGGGGGGGGGGGGATTCTCCCAAGAATTCTGTAATATACAGATTGTTGTCTTGGTTGACATTTCATGCCTCTATAGCTTTAAAGTCAGACACAGAATTGCATTTAGATCCAGCTTGTCTGGGCCCTGTTGACCCTCTTCACCCCACTTAGACCGACATGGAGTTGGGGGAAGGGAAGAGGGGAGAAAAATACAAGTTGAAAAGGACAGAAAAACAAAAATGTTAAATGCATGTAGATGGCCCCAAGCTCATATGTCGAAGTCCTACCTGCCAGTGCTTCAACCCTGTGACTGTTCAGAGACAGAACTTTCTGGAAATCATCAAGGGAAAATGAGGACTGGATGAATGTACTGGAATCCAGAATAACTGGTGTTCTAATAAGAAGGTTTAGGGCACAAAGAGCACAGGTTAAAGAATGATATTGTGGTGACTATGAGAAGGTAGCCATCTCAAGCCCAGGAGAGAGTACTGAGAAGAAACTAATCTGGCCAAAAACCTTGACCTTGGACCTCTAACCCTCATAACTGTGATAACGTAATTCTGTTGTTCAAACTATTTCCTATGGCACTACATGGTCTACTATGAGTAGACTAACCCAAGCCCTCAGAGCCTAGCATTTACATGGGAATTCACTTAGTTACAAGCATTTGAATCCATCCTTTTCATTTCATAAAGAAGTGGACTAGCTGGGCCTCAGAGAGGTAAAGCACTTGCTTAGGATGAAAGTTAAGTGCATTTTGAGAGGATAAAGGAAGGCGAACACAAAGACTTTCCAGAATTGAGATGGCTCAAATCTTTGTTTTGCTTTATAAACAGAAAACTACAATTTAGAGGGACACAAAATAATCTGCCAGGCTGGGCGTTGGTGGCGCACGCCTTTAGTCCCAGCACTCGGGAGGCAGAGCCAGGCGGATCTCTGTGAGTTCGAGGCCAGCCTGGGCTACCAAGTGAGTTCCAGGAAAGGCACAAAGCTACACAGAGAAACCCTGTCTCGAAAAACCAAAAAAAATCTGCCAAACAATTAAATATGTGGAAATCAGAGGCTAAGAAAAGAAACTTTAAAAAAGGTCAGTTTATGAGAACTTTGCAAACTGATGTTTCCTGTCCTGACTGCCTGGTCCCAAATAACCAACTCAGAAGCTGAATATGAATTATAAGTGATCAGCTGATAGCTCAGGCTTGTTACTAGCTCACTCTTACATTTCAGTTAACTCATTTCTATTAATCTGTGTATTTCCACACGGCTTGTGGCTTGTCACCTCGTTTCTTCGTGTCCTGCTTGCTTGGCAGCTGACTAGCATCTTTCCTGACTCCGCCCTCCTTCTTCCCATCATTTTGAGTTTGGCTTTCCCACCTAATCTCCTTATCAGCTACCAGCCTGTCAGCTTTTTATTAACCAATGAGAGTAATACATAGTCATAGTGCAGAAAAGGACTGTTCCACTGCACACTCCCTTTGTGCTCTCAACTAAAAACTTTACTTTCCCCCAAATAAAGGCAGTCTATTAAATGTAGTCCATGTTGCTATTGGGTAATGTTGAAAATGCAACGTTTCCTTATTGATCCCTCTGAGTGTCGTGCAAAATAAAGACTTTTTTTTCTGGGTAGTTTTCTACTAGAACTTGGGCTCACTGCACTCACATTTCATTAATTAAAAGGGACTCTGGTTGTTCATCTCAACTGGGCTCAAAAGTACCCTCAGGGAGATCACGTCTCAGGAGAGGCTCATTAGGCTCCAGCCATTGTAGAAAGTATAAGGACGAAGGTATGTAGGATGCTGGGCTGGTGTGAGGTGCATCTGTGCCTCAGCTTCAGGCCAGATCAATGCACAGAAGGCACTAACACTGCTAACATTAGGCACATGTTTAAACATGAATCAGCGTGGTAGCCTGAGGTTAATGTGAACACCTTTCGCTTCTCCTAATAGGAAATCGAGCCAACCCGCACCTCCATCCACAGACCCAGTGATGGCTGGGTGGTTTCCATGTGGTCAGAAGCATTAGTTAGGGTCTTGTCCATATCTATTAGGAGGGAGGAAGCCCATTTAGCAAATTAAAATTGTTTTTATTCCCCCGGCTAATTGTTTTCTAATTGTTTAAGTAAAAGGTTTTGGTTTTGATTAGAGGCTTTTAGTAAATGAAATCTGTTCGCATTTTACAAGTCAGATATTTAGATCATAGAGAGGCATTCATGGTTAGTGAGGCTGGCTGGGGGAAGGTTTTTGAAATGTAAGTGTTGATGCTTTTCAAGGTGATCTGGTCCAATGCTTTTCTTTCACACTGAGGGAATGGAGGCCTGCAGAGCTCACACAACCTGGGAGAGGGAAAAGCCAGGTAAGAGCAGCAAGGTTTGACATCCCGAGCTAAGCAGACATCTGTACCAGGTATACGTACGGTCAACACAGAAACCTTTCATTAAATATTTAGCCTCCAAAACAGCCTATGCACAGATTAAATGGGGCATGAAGGAACATTAATTAACGTGTGTACAACTAAATGTAAGTTGTGCATTTTACATCCTTGTGTAAAGGAGTCAGCTCTTCAAATCTAACTGAGCAGTTGATATGTGGATATGTATGTGATCTGGTACACTACTGAGCTGTGTAGCCTGTAGGCACACATGTGAGTGTGCTCACACTCCTTAAAAGAAAAATCAATATATTCCACTCTGGGTTTTAAAAATAGAGGGAAAACATACAAATGTTGGTGTGTGTTCCTTAGAACCTCAAACAATTCACTGGAACAGTGAAAGGCTTTACAAGAGAGAGAATGACCTCATGGTCAAATAACGTTGGAAAATACCAGATTAGGCAGGGCTCCCTCCCCACCTCCCTCCCTCCGTCCCTCCCTCCGTCCCTCCCTCCATCCCTCCTTCCATCCCTCCCTCCATCCCTCCCTTCCTCCCTCTCTCCCTCTCTCCCTCCCTTCCTTTTTGACATCAGAAACTTAAGGCTTGTGAACCACCGGGTTTGGGAATGGGGGAAAATAAAACAATACTTTCTATCTTCCTGGATATATATTTATAATTATGGGAATTTTGTGTGCTAGAGAAATGGAAATGTCCCAACAGTGTGGCACCAGTGGTCAATCTACTTTCAATAGCAATGTGACAATGTTTTGGAAAGTTGAAGTGAGCCATAGAAACTTCTTTCTTGTGATTGCTGTTGTCGGTGGTAGCAGAGATCTCATTCCACGGGTGCTATGAGCTAGAAAGCTTGTCCAAGTGTGTACAGCTTGGAAGCGGGCAGCCAGGCTTGAAAACAGATGTAGTAGCTCCGCTCCCAGGCCCTGCTCTTTCCCCTGGCCCTGGCCCTAGACTGCCTCCTGTGGGAGTGGTATGTGCTTTCAGTTAACAAGAGGCACTGGGAAACAGAGGAGGGGACAACTAGCTTGTATGGGGCAGGGGCAAGGCTTTGAGGAGACAAGGCACTATGATAAGCTTGGTGACTAATAAATGTTTATGTATGGGGAGGAGGGAGGGAAGGAGGGACCTGTGACCAGAAAACAGCAATGGGCAGAAGAGGCCCCGATTTCCAGCCAAGATTTGGGAAAGACTGCCAAGTCGAATTCTGACTCAGCTTACCTGGACTCTCTCTCAGTCCATGCAGGAAGCATCTGACTTTCTCAGACCCAGTGCCTTCCCAGTCTCCTTCCCCTCCCATTTTGAACCAGTTTATTTCTGAGATGGGTTATTTAAAAACATATATTTGTTTTTGCTACCGTGGGCACGTGGAGTTCAGAGGACAACTTGTGGGTTCTGGGAGTCAACCTCAGGTCATCAAGCTTGTTGGCAGACTGTGTTATCCTGGAGTCCTCTCTCCAGCCCTTTGTGTAGCCAAGGGTGACCTTGATCTCTCTCTCCCAAGTGCTGCAGTAGAGGTGTGCATCAGCACCAGTAGCTATGTGGTTGAAAGGGACTGAAGCCCCGGGCTTTGTGCATTCTAGGTAATTATCAACGGAACCATCTCCCCAGCCCCACCCTTATCTGTTTTTACGAACACCTTAAATTATACCTCCTCATACCATCCTCCTTTACCAGCAGGCTCAAATGATTCCCGTGATTCCATTAAACCCAGAGGGCCATGCACTTCCCATTCCCATTCCCAGTCCACCAGGTGTGAGTGGGAGACTGGCGGAGCAGCTTCATGCCCGCTGGGAATCCTACCTGAAATGCCTCAAATTCTCTGGCTCAAGGCTGGGTCTGTGAGAGTGAAAGAAGCAAACTTTCCCCTTCTTGTACATGCGCGTTTATTATTAACATCCTTGTAGGAATAAACTTCCTCGCCTTGAAATATGGAATGCCCGAGAACATCACGGCACTTTGGATTTACGGCCCTGCACAGCGGGCAGACATAATTTCTACTTGGTTGCTGTGTTGACAAGATTGAGTAAGGCACTAGACAAGTAAGTCTGTATTACTCATCTAAAATATGGGATGTCCCTGGACACTCCAGGTCCTCTGGGAAGATACCTGAGTAGCCTTGGCCTCTCTCGGGGCAATTGGACTCTGATGTTCATTTGACCATCTCGGTAAGGCGGGGACCAGTCTGCCTGAGTCTCTCTCTGGGGCTTTTTGAAGGGAGGCATGAAAAAGTGACCACAGTCAGTGACTCAGCTTTTAGATGGGGACCCCCCACCCCCCTTTTACATTGTCTCATCAGTTAACCTCTGTCTTGTTCTCTTTCATTCCCTCGAGGCATAAGGGAAGTGGGGGGTGGGCAGAAGCGGAAGGAATTCTCTTCAAGCATTTAACTACTTTGGTTCAGGTCTGTAAATGAAGGTTAGCTAGAGAGAGTCTGAGTTAGCCCAACAAATGCCCACTTGAGCTACTCATGAATTCTCCATTCTCTGCATGGGGCAGGATCCCCAGCTTCCCTTGAAGTAGCTTACTGCAAAGATCAAATCCTTTAGCTATTTGGTCCTCCTCCCATTGGACTCGGCCCCACGGTCACCCACTGACATTTGAAATGTGTCTATTTGAAAAGAAAAGGAGAAAAGGGCACAAAGGGGAGGAAGAATAAGCCGGAGATGCTACATCCTGCTAGGCAAGAGGATGGATGGTGTATCTGGCCGCGCAGAGACTGGAGGGTGTGGTGTCCTGGTTTATGTGCTCTTCCTTTTTGTCTTGGCCTTTTCCTGTGTTCCTGCCCTCATACAGCCACATTTGCTAGTGTGACGATAAGGATGACTTAAGTTGCCTGAGTTTATGCTGGAGGGAGGGGCCTGGGAAATGAATGGACCGAGCCCACCCTCAGCTCAGCCACAGGGCAATCAATGCTTTGATGGGTGTCCCCAGGCTTCGGGCTCAGGCTGGTTGGGTGAGGGAAGCCTCTGGAGGAAGTTGCTGGCTGAGACAAACAACAGACACATCCACACGGGAAGGATGGCCTTGACCTGGTCTGCAGACCTCAGACAGGGCGGGGGAGAGGGCGCTGCGGCTTGCCCTGTGGTCAGGGAGCGTGGGAGGTATGGGGGCGAGCCTCTTCACAGGGCTTTCTGAGAAAGACCTCTCTGGAGAGGAGTTTGTAACCCTGCATTGCCAGGGCTGTAAATCTCCATCAGCACCAAATACAGGTTTGGGGTGTGAACCAGGAGTCTCCATGGCCAGCCAGCTCAGGTGATGTGGCTGCCGTGGTCTGGGACCACACTTTGAATGGAAGCACTTGGCTGAAAATCGGAAGTGCAGACGTGAGCTGCCGGGGTAGCAGGCCTCGGCAGTGAGGACAAATTCAGTTCTGCGGTGTTAAAATAGAAAAGAAAAACGGGAAGAATGGTTTTGCTGTTTGCAGGCAGCAGAAGTTAACATTTGGTTTTCTTTTCTTGATTTTATAGCTAACTTTTATTAACTTAATTTTAAATTGCACATAAAAAAATAAAAATTGTGATACCAACGGGCAGTGTGTGACATGTTACTATACTTCTTGTATTTATTATTTAATGTTTAAATCAGTGTTTCCTCAATATCTTCAAACACTTATTATTTATTTACAGTAAGGCCATTCAAAAATCCTTTCTTCTAGCTCTTTGAAATATGTGGTACATTATAATCTGTCCTCAACCTGCTTTATGGCTAAACACCAGCATTCTTGCTTCTCCCTAACTAAGTTAATTCATTCAGCCTCTTTGCACCTGGTCCCTGCTTGCCCCAGCCTCGGGTGCCCACCGTTCGTTCCACTCTGTCTTCTACAGTTCTACACTCACGGTCAACACATGGGTCATTTTGTAACCCTAGCGATGTCTTGTTGGTAAGGAGTGGTACTTGTCAAATGCCTCCTCAAAGCATGGTCCCTGGGTTGATTGTGAAAGAGTCACTTTGGGAGTGCATCAGAGGTGTGAGGTCTGAGGCTTTACCCGGTCCTCTTAACGCAGAGGAGGGTGAGCATGGTCCACTTGTCTCCTATCCTGGATGAAGCCATCCTTATCACCACCTTAGCTCACATGGCCTCTGATAGCAACAGTGGAGGCAGAGAGTGATGGAGGGACTGAGTACTTGATAAGTTTTGTTGGGGATTCTTGGGCTCACTAAAGTAGACAAAACATTAGATCCTTAGGTCTCAATGTGCTTTCTTGAATCTTACCAGGACAATCAGCACTACCGGGAAATAATTTTTCTACATGCATGCACATCCGCACCTATTCACCAAGCACATACTTCAGTAGAGACACTGAGAGCAGGAAGAGGCAAACCAGGATGGGATTGACTCAGTAAGTCCAGTGTGAATGTCCCCTATGTGTCTAGAAGGGAAAGTGGTGCATAAGAGGAATTGTATGTTAATCCTTTGGAAGCCTAGGGTGCATCGGGAAACTCTTTAATGCGAATGTTAATGACACACTCATATATTTTTCTCTTTAAAAGCTACTGTTCGTGAGTACTTCCCTTTTCGCTTCAAGTAAAGTGTAAATGCATTCCCCTTTTCTAAGCCTTACTTTCACAAATCAGGTGAAAACCAGGTGTGAGTGTTGTAGAACCAATGTTCCCCGACCTGTTGTTCTCCATGTCAGCTTGCTGAGCCATGGGGGAACAACTCAACTTTCCTCTAACTTTTGTTTCCTTACATATGGTGAGACCACTAATACCGGTCATAAATCTCTTGGAGAGATATTTCCAGGGTTATGGTAGAATAAAATCGTAAGTTTCTTTGGATTAACAGTAGAATGATAAAAAAAATTCCGACTCCATTGATACTTCCTCAGTACTTGACAAAGAATTCCAAACTACTGTATAAAGATGTTTTTAAAAATTAGTCACTTGGAAGGTGAAGAGAGAATATCTTTCTAAATGTCGTCCTCATGGTTCTTTGGGGCTACATCTCTTGTCATTTCTCTTCGACACTACAGTGTCATGACACTGGCCGCAAAAAGAGCAGGAGACAGAGGTGACCAGTAATAGTCACATAATTCCCTTGTATACTCATTGTGGTTCCTCTCACAGAGAACAGGTAAGACAGTGTTAGGCCTAAGCAGAGAAACAAGCATAAGCATGTAGACAGATGGACAACAAGCATATGCGTGTAGACAGACAAACAGACACATGATGAAGATACTAGATACAGACTGCTATGTACTGTGTTATAGATATGTCAGGCCAACAGGAAAGAAAAATTATGGGCAAGCTAGAAGCCCACAGGCACAGGCTTGAACCCTCTCTCTCTCTCTCTCTCTCTCTCTCTCTCTCTCTCTCTCTCTCTCTCTCTCAGGAAAGCTTCAGCTTGCTGTAAGGGCCCATCCACTTGGTCTTCCCAGGCCCAGCAGGGCAAACCCTAAGTTCAAGCCAGTGATTAGGGACTCAGCTACATTTGCCACTGCCTTTTCACGGTGGCACTTAAGTTAGTGTTCAAATGAGTGAAGACTGTAACCTAGTTGAGTTGACATATCAAAATGTCATCATGGACCACTCCTCGCCAGTTTAGTGCCCATTCAAATCTCTTTAAGACATACTTGACCTCCAAATAAGGACAATGGCTAAGGGATATTTCTACCTATTACAGCACAACTGTCCAGAATCCAATGAGAACAATTATGGATTTCCTCTGATTTCTTGTAATGCTTTATATTCTACCATCTTTTTACTTTCTCTTATTTATTTACTTTCATTTTCCTCAAATTTTGACCTATGACTGTCCTAAGATTTTTTCTTGGTTTATTTTTATTATTTGTTTACTTACAATTCTTGTATTAGTCACTTTTCTTATCACGGTGATACATACCGTACAGAAGCAACTTAGGAAAGATTTCTTGGAGTCCACACTTTCAGGGCCACACACAGTCTGTCACAGTGGAGAAGTCTATCACATGGTAGCAGGAGTGGGTGGTAGAGGCTTGCTCACATTGTGGCTGTAGACTAGGAAGCAGAAAAGGCAGGCCTGAACCAAAGTGGCTGTAACCTTCAGTAGCTGGGCTCTAGAGACCTATTTCTGTCAGCTGGGCTTTGAATCTGGAAGGTCCTATAACTTGCCCAAACAGCACTACCATCTTGGGAACAGGTGTTCAAACACAATAATCCTGTGGGAGACTTTTAGACATAAACTGTAACAACTTCCTTCTCTGAAGCATTTTTTAACCTCAGGAATATTTACTTAGATATGGGATGTGTGTAATTACCAGGTACGGTCCTAAACATGGTTTATATAGAATTCTAATACTCTTAACATCCATGTGACGTAGGTGTTGGTAGTGTCATTCTCTACAGTAGGAAACCAAGTCTTACAGAGGATAAATTTCCCAGGATCACATGGCTTGTACTTAACAAAACTTGGATTTGGGCTTAGACTTTATTTCAAATACAGTGATTTTAGTCACACTAAGACATTTCCAAGGTTCCTGCTAGTCTTTTTTTGTTTTTGTTTTTGTTTTTCCAAGAGTGATATCTAGCTTACCTGTATAGGATCACTTGTTAATGCAGATTCCTGGGCCCAACCCAGCCTGGGTGACTCTGAATAGTTGAATACAGGCTCAGGAATTATTATTTAAAAGAGAGAGATTTCTTTATTGTTATTTCATGTGAATGAGTGTTTGACCTGGATGTATGTGTGCTGTGTATGTGTCTTGTGCTTGTGGAGGCCAGCGGAAGGTGTTAATTCTCCTGGAACTGGAGTTATAAACATTTGTGGATTGCCAAGAGAGTACCGGGACCAGAACCTGGGTCCTCTCCAAGAATAGTATGGATTTTTAAGAGTTGAACCACCTCTTCAGTCCCAGAACCAGAATTTTAATGCATTTCCTAGGTGACCTTTATAGCTGGAGTGAATCTGAAGTAGGGACTGAAAGAAAGCACTTTGAAAGATGGACTGCCCTGCTGGGTTTCAGTTATTCATGTTGCTAGAAGCGTTTTCGAATGCTAAAAATCAGTTTCTAGGTAGGCTGCGGCCAAAAAGCAGGGAGACACTTGGAGACATATGCATGACATACAGCGAAGTTTATTTTTCCCACAGGAGAAATTTCCCATTTTCTCTAGACACTGAAGGAATGGGTCTCTGCCAGTGCCACATACTGAATGCTCAGAGGACCTGTTGGATCATACATGCTGTTGTCTAGTTACAGCCATGAAATGTTGTTAGTACTGTCCCCAGTACAACAGATAGTTCAGAGGACAGTGCAACTTTTGGTCACCAACATACACACCGGAGAGTTACAAGACCTTTCATTGTCTTGGTTTTGTTCATAAAGGCACAGGTGGGTGAGGAATGACAGCCGGCGGGACCCTGAAAGGCAGAGGACTGAAGCGGGGAGGGAAAGGGGAAGCGCCTAGCCCATCCCCCAGCCAGCTCCATCATTATTCCAAAGCGATCTCTAATCAAAACCCAGCATATGGTTTTTATTAATTTGGGGCAATTCCCCTGCCATCTAGTGTAATAAAAAGAATATCATAAAAGATTGATATCATAAAAGATCACAGCATCCCTCGTCAAGGTATCCAAACATGAAGTGTAAAATCTAAGGTAATGAAATAAGTTGAGTTGCTTCTCTGCTGTTTATTTTTATTATTTTTATTGCTGCAAGTTCTGAGAGGGTGAGCTTCGGAGCTGGCTTATGAACAGATTTTAAATCAATTTCACTTTCAGTGTGGAGCTAATATCAAGGGCCCAAACTTCTCAACGGCCTCAGCAGGCCAAGCGCTTACCATCTTTATTTAAGCAGGAGTTAGCAGTTAACCCACTTCCTGTTTTCCAAGTACAGAAAGACTCTTTAAGCTCATGAATTTGACATTGTTGTTGTCAGTTTATTTATTTGTTTACTCTGAGGTAGAGCCTTGCTGTATATCCAGACTGGCCTCGTATTCCTAATCCCCCTGTCTCAGTTTCTGACTGCCTAGATTACAAACATGCATGACCATAACCTGGTGATGCTTTGATCAACTCTTGTTCCCTCTGGTGTCATATTGGTTGTTTTTGCTGCTTTCTCTTGAGCTAACTCTCAGGAGAGTGGAGCCAGGACATCCTCCTATGAATGCCCCACCAAGCAACATCAGTCCTTTCCTCGGGGGAGCTGACTCTCTCTGTCTTTCTGAACTCCTGATACACAGCTTAGAAAGAATGATGGTTGGTAATACAGGAAGACATTGAAGCTGCCACCTCTGGGAGTTGCTAGGCTGTTCAGAGGGGGGCCCTGGAGGAGCAGGGGAGGGGGAGAGGTTGGAGACTTGCTGGGTGCTCTGTGCTCACATGGACAGCTTTTAAACATACTTTTAAAAGCTAGCTTATAGAGCAATAGATTTCAATATGGCTTTTTCTTTCTTTCTTTCTTTCTTTCTTTCTTTCTTTCTTTCTTTCTTTCTTTGTTTCTTTCTTTCTTTCTTTTTTTTACTTACACATGTTGTTGTATTTGGTTCTTACTTACTCTTCTCCCACGTGTTCTTCCCATTCCCCAAATAGTAACTGTATATTCCCTTCCCCCTTCCTGAGGATTGAACCCTGGGCCTCAAGAGTATGCTAGGCTGGTCCTTAAAAAGACATCATTCATCTTCTTAAACATCCCCTTAGGCAGGAATTAACACCTTCGCATAAATGAGGACATGGTGTCTCAAAAGGTTCAATAATTCATGCAGCCCACAGAGCAGGTGGTAGCACAAGGATTCCAGCCCCGCTTCCCTCCTCTGGTGCCGGCCGCACTGGGGTTTTCCTCTGGGCACTGCAGGGAAGGAGTCTCTCTGGTCCGTTTCTTTGCTTCCAGCTTTTGGTGGAGCTGAATTGCATGGACAGAAGACGACTCTGAGGACCTGAGTTTGGAGTCCCAACACTTACATAGGAAGCCAGGTGGATGTGGCGGAGCCCACCTGTGATCTCAGCACTGGGGAGGTAGAGGCAGGAGGCTTCCTGGTGCTTGGCTAGTCAGTCTTCCCTGGTTGGTGAGTTCCAGGGCAGTGAGAGATTCCTGCCTCAAAGCAGATAGATGACATCCCCAAAGATAGCACCCAGTGGTGTT
Organism: Peromyscus eremicus; assembly: GCF_949786415.1. Taxonomy (NCBI): domain Eukaryota; kingdom Metazoa; phylum Chordata; class Mammalia; order Rodentia; family Cricetidae; genus Peromyscus; species Peromyscus eremicus. The sequence continues at coordinate 48,161,240 of NC_081429.1, forward strand.
TTCTGGCCTCCATGTACACACATACAACACACACACTAAAATATAACAAGCCCTCTTTCCTGTCGTTCTTAATTTCCAGCCTTGATGCTGAGGACAGAGAAATGTCCCTGAAACCTCAGAGACCTGTTTGTAAAAGCTGAGAAACATCTTGAGGCTAGTTTCTGGAATGCCCAAGAAGGGTGATAGGTGATGTAGGAAAGAACGTTTATACTGAAAGGACATTCCTAAGATTAAAGAGCAAGAGCACTGTTTAGAAAGAAACAGACACCAGAGATAGAGTTTGGCAGACAAGAGGTGTCTCAGTAATGGGGCTAACAGTTTAGAGGAGAGTGCCATCAATTGCAATGGAGGTTTACTTTTCATCTAATGAATTTTAATGGCCGCTTTTGCCATTACCTCCAGGAATTTATGAGAAACAGCAAAACCTGCCTGGGAACTTCCTTGATAGTCAGAGAAGCAAAGTCCCTGGTATTATCTCAGCTCCATTTCTAAAACACATTCTTTTCCTCACAAAACATTTGAATACAGCACCAGAAATATTCATCCCCCTGCTTGTAATCACTGTGACCTGAATGCAAATTCTCTTTGAGGAGTTTTATTTTTTCTTGCATATCTTATTTTGTTATTCAAATGATGGAGCAGATTTTGCATGAAGTTACACCTTTTTTAGAGGTAGATTTTGTTCTGGAAAATTGGTGCGGCATTTCCATTTCTCGCATCTTTACATAACTGGTTTCTTGTCAGCAGATGTAGCTGTGTTTGACAAACCAGCTCTATGATCTGTATCCCTACAGGTCACAGCGTCCATAGCTTTCTAAATCTCTAATTAGGAGGATGCTCTCCTTAAGAAGAAGCATGTGAACAGGCATTTCTCTTGAGATCCGGAATATTTCTGGTATCAAATTTTGATTCAAAATACAGACAGACCCTTGTCACCTCAAAGTCAACTTTGTCCTTAACTTAACCTTCAGACTGAAACCTGACTGGCTCGCTAAAAAGTGTACGCTCATTAGCCTTGACAGAGACAGCAACTCGGCCACACAAGGTCCACAGTGACCCCAGCTTACTCGCTAGCGAGGTTGAGTGGGAGAGAGAATCACACAGAGCTTTCCTTTTCTTCTCTTTTTAAATGGAGTTTCTGACATTAGACGGTGGCATTTTGTACTCATTATCAAATACCAACATCGCGGGGCTGCAAGTCGGGCGCTTTCAGAGAGACTACTGTGAACACCTGCACAGACATTTGCCCAGTTTAACCCTGGCCCTCCCAGCTCTAGCCCACATTCTCACTGTGTTCCGCATCCCTGCTGCCTAGGAGCGCTCTTGGCACCTACAGTACTCACGGCTGGGCTGGACTGGCTGGCCAGCAATGCCCAGGGACTCTCCTGTCTTCTTCTTTCCACTGGTCCTGTTTCCAACCTGATTTCATGCGTGGTTCCTCTAGGATGAGGTGAATGGGATGTTAGGAGAATCTGCACTCGCCCTTCAAACAAGATGAGCTACAGCGTCATACCCCAAATCTTTGTCTCTCTATGCTAAGCTATGGTCTTAGCTTCCAAAAAGCTGTTGAATTTCTGGATCATGTCTGATTGGTGCCAGGCTTTTTTTTTTTTTTTTTACATTATAGCCATAATATATCACCACAAACTTAAAGGCTTAAATAATGGAAATGCCGTATCACACTTTTGTAGGTCAGAAGTCCAGCCTGGCTCTGTTGAGGTTCAGGCAAGGTTTGCCTTTTCCTTGGGTTCTAGCAGAGAGTTAGTTTCTTCTCTTAGTCAGATGTTAGCAGAACTCGGCTCCAGGCAGCCGAGGCACTACACACTCCATTTTCTCTCGGATTGTCTGCTCCTGGGGCCTCTCTGATCTTCACTCAGCCTCCTAACTCCAGCTCAGAACCAGCAGCAGCAGCACATTGGAAGTTTCTCTTGCTGCCACCTTGCTGGGTGACTGCCCTTGACTCTTCCCTCATTGGAGCTGGGTGGTGACAGGGGAAGTGTGTGTGTGTGTGTGTGTGTGTGTGTGTGTGTGTGTGTGTGTGTGTTCCTGGCTTTCAGGACCCCTGTGATTGGAGTAGGCTCACATGGTTAATCCAAACTCAATTCTCTATCTTGAGGTCAATAAACTTAGTCATAGTTACAGGGTCCCCTTTGCCAGGTAACAATGACACATTGACAGGTTCCCATGATGTGGCTATCTTTGGGATGTTCTGCCTACCACATGATTCATTTAATTGATCTGTTTCTTGAGGTGGTTAAACGTGAAACCTAGGTATTCATGGAGAACAATGGTAGTTTAGATGTTCTTAACTGATTATTGTTGCTTCCCTTCCTCTCTATTGTCTCATCAACTCCTCTATAAAATAATGTCTATATGTCAGCCAAGAATGAAATCAACTGCAAATACTGGGACCAACCAAATAAATACGAGTCATCTAACATTTAAATGGTGCCACCAGGACCCCAGGTTTCTTTCTCTAGTGTAGCTGTACAAAAATAATTTTATGGTTGGGGGTCATTACCACACGAGGAACTGTATTAAAGGGTCGAAGCATTGGGAAGGTGGAGAATCACTGTTCTAGTGGCTAATAGCATGGACCCTGAAAGCATGGTTCATCTAAGTTTCATTATTTGGATTGGCAGGCGTGAATGGGTATAATACTGTATTTAGCCAATACGGTTAATACATTTCCTGTGCCCATAAGTGTACCTGTTGCATATCACATGTTTAATATTGGCTATTTAATTTTTATTTATTTTTATGTATGTATGTCTGTGTGTATCTGTGTGCGCACACTCACGTGCGAGCAAGTGTGTGTGTGGGTATGCATGCACATGTATAGATCTGTTTGTGGAGATGAGAGGTTGACAATGAGTCTTTCTCCATCACTGTCTTCCTGCCTCTGCCTTCCTTGTCCTGGGATCAAAGCTGTGTGCTGCTGCATGCAGCCCTTTCGCATAGATGCTGAGGATCAGAATTCAGGCCTCACGCTGAATCTGTATCAGGCTCTTTACTCATGGAGCCATTTCCCCATCCCCAATATTGGCTATTTTAAATGTTATTTTGGCGTCATCACACTTAATGTGCTGGGTTGGGCCTTGTGTCTTTGCTATCTACGCACACAAGGTTGTACTTGTAGCTATCCCAGGGAGACTGTAGGTGTGCTACCTGGACCAGGAAATCAAACACTTCCCCAGAGACCCTCAGTCACTTCTCATCCTTTCATGTCCTCTGGAAGGGAGAGCAAAGGCTTTGTTTCTGCATGAGGAAGGATTTGGGAGGGCAGACACACATTGTGCTCATTTTCTTCATGATTCTCTCCAGCAACCCCCAGAAACTATGATTTTTTTTCCTGTAAAAGAGAACAAACACTCCACCCCTGACCTTGAGAAGACACCAAGGGGTTCTGCAAATCAGTCACTGGACGTTCATCCTGCAAGTGCTGGAGAACATTGTTGTAAGGTGTTTTTGTTTAACTCTGTGAAGCTGTGTTACGGTGCCTGTGTAAAACACCTGATGGTCTAATAAAGAGCTGAGGAGCCAATGGCGAGGCAAGAGAAAGGATAGGCAGGGTTGGCAGGCAGAGAGAGGATAAATAGAAGGAAAAATCTAGAGGTAGAGAGGAAGAAGTAGCCAGAGAAGGAGGAGGACTCCAGGGGCCAGCCACCCAGCTGCACAGCCAGCCATTGAGTAAGAATAAGATTTACAGAAGTAAGAGCACGGGAAAAGCCCAGAGGCTAGAGGTAGATGGGGTAAGTTAAGGAAAGCTGGCATGAAACAAGCCAAGCTAAGGCCGGATGTTTATAATTAAGAATAAGCTTCCATGTGTGATTTATTTGGGACCTGGGTCCTCCAAAAGAGCAAAAACAACAACATGCAAGAATCTTTGCTGTGCCCTAGGCAAAGGCTTTGGCTGAGGTGCTGATGCAAGGTACATACAATGGGGGTGATTCTCTGTACTAGCTACTGTATTGGTTCATATTGCAGGTTATTTTAAAGTCTTAACTGCTGCCATTTGTAAATGTAATTTCCTTTAGATATTGGGTCTTTGCCAACATAATCCAGTTAAAATGAAGTTGTATTGGGTTTGGGGTGGGCTCCGATCTAAAACCTAACCATTTTGGGGTTGTGGGGAGGGAGTTGAAACAGTGTCTCAGCCTAAGGTAGGTCTGAGCTCACTATATAGCAAAGTTGGTCTCTGACTTCCAATCCCCCAGCTTCTCCCTCCCAGGGTCCCTGCTGACAGATGTGCTAACCCTAGCAGCTTTATAAAAAATCCGATTTTTGGACACAGTGACAATGTCACTTGATGGTAGAGGTAGGGATTGGAGTGGAACGTTTTAAAACCAAGAAATGTCAAGGGACATCAAACATAGAAGAGGTCCATGAACTAGATTCCCCAATAAGGGGCTGGAGAAGAAGCCATAACTATTGACACCCAACATCCATCTTCTAGCATCTTCGAGTGTGGGCCGGTACATGGTTTAGTTTTAGGCTACCTAGCATTTGGTTTTTTGTTATAGCAACCCTTGATGATTGTGATGCCAATTAGCTGTGTGACTTTTAGAAAGTCATGTCATTTGGCAGGGGGCGGTGTCTTACTTTTTAAAATTCTGAGTTTCAATTCATATGGATCACAAGAATCCTTTTATGGGGTATTTTTGATGAAAAAGAAACGGAATATAGAATGACACAAGTCAGTACTATTTTATGAACCTTATTTTTAATGCATAAATGTACATATGTAATAGGTTGAGATGTAACTTGTATGCCTTAGTCTGGGCCAAGGTCAAAATCTGCTTGAAAGACACTAGAAGGGATGAACTTCGAAGTCTGTTCTGATTCTAATGCATTTCTCAGGCTTGGAGAAGGAGCCCCTGGGAAAGATCACATTTGCTGCCCTTGCTCTTTGCATACAGTCTGGTTTATCTCTGGTGCTTCCAGGAGAATCAGCAGTCACCTGCTGCTGGGGAGCCAGAGCCAAGGACCCATGGGCAGGTGGAAGCTGGAGCCAAGTAAGATCTCCTTGTGGAGATCTCCTCTTAGAACATCGTCGTTGTGTCAGACTGAGAACATTCTGACACTGTTCCACACACTGGCCCATTCCCCCCCCCCCCCTTAGCTGTGCTTGGAACTCTAGCATTCAGTTCCACAACATGCATCTCTCAGAAGTGACTTTACCTGCCGGAAGCCCCCAGAGATTCCCAGGTACCTCCATACGGTTCAGCATGCATTTCTAAACACTGAGACCACACTGTAAGTCCTACCGTGTCAGTTTGCATGGGCATTCACTTAGTCTTTCCCTATGTTTTTTATTTTTAATGAAAATTCACTGCAGTAACTGAGAGAAGAAAAATTCAAGATCATTTGTTCTAAGGAGATGTTAATACAATTAACAGACAGAGAAAGAAAGCAGAGTTGGGGAAATACAGGGAGTAGCAGCAGCCCGGGATGCTGATTGGCTCGGGCTACAGACATCTCTTTTCTAACAATGCACTGGGCTACCTCGGACCATCTCTGGCAGGCACTGTGCACATACACCCCTCTCATGACAGTACACCTGGTAACCTGAGATTGCCCCACGTGCATCAAGATGCATGGACATTCCTTTCCAAACAATGAAATAAGCCTCTCTTCCCCTGACAAACCACCAAAATCTCCGTTTCCTAGACAGTTTTTATTCAAACATATTCCCAGTTAGAACCAGGTAGGAGAACAAGGAGGCATTTCTGCGCTGAACTGGTTTGGGGTATGTGTACAATAAGCTCATCCGTGACTCCCAGGGAACTTCTAGAGAGAATCTCTCAGTTCCCACCTTACGCCTACGCATACTTAGGCGTGTATACGTTACAGAAGGACACACATTGATGTGTAGGGAGCAAAGGCTTAATTGAAGCCTTGAACAACCACAAAAGGCCACTGTGCTATATATGCCCGGTGGCAACCAAACTCCCCTTCTCTTGAGCTCCATCAAAGGAAGCCCCAACAATAATCAGGGTCCTCGGGTACCTTAACTCGTGTGGTCCACTGTCCTCTCAACAGCACATTTTCCTGATCTGTCTGTTGCCCCACCCCCACCCCCACTGCTTTGCTTCTGAATCAAATTTCCTTTCTACTTTGCAAACTCCGCAAACCTTTGCTTCAATTCCTTGAAGAGGCCAAGAATTAGAAACAGCAGACAGAGACCAGGACCACCTGTAACAAAGTACTGTAGAGATGGCGCCCGCACACGTCAGAGGCCTGCTCACTAATGGAGAAGAAATGGGCCAGCTGCACGGAGACCGATGTTAAAGACATTGTGACCGAGTCCTAGTTGGTGGTAAGGCCAGGTTATTCGGGCTGACCAGTGTTCATCAGGCTGCTGGAAGCAGAATATCGAGAGGAAATAGCTTTCTCCTGGAAATTGCATGCTATCTGGACTCTCAGTCAGATTCCTTGTGAAGACCAAGGCTGGGCATGGTAACAGGGAGTCCTCTCAGCTGGGGTGCTAAATACTTCCAGCTGTTTCCTCTGGACCCTCAAGGTCACCATGATTGTGAGCCCTCTAGAGATAGGTAGTAGGTAGCTGAGGCTGGCAGAGGGTTAGTCACTGACTGGGTTACCCAGCTCTTCCGGGCCGGGAGTCCCTGGCAAATCCATTTAGCAGAGAGCTCTGCTTGGCTCTCCCTCAGGTGCAACGGGGGAGAGAGGAAGCGATCTGCTATGTGTCCTAACTCCATCTTGACCCAAGCTGGCCGTGTTTATCTGCCCCGCTTCACGGAGCTGCTTAGAGTGACGAAGAGGAGGAGCAGCTCGGGGAAGCACTTGGTGGAAGCTAGAGGCGCTGAGCCTGGCTGTCACCTACAGTGAGTACTGTCCCTTCTCAGCCTCCCCTGCGCAGGCTCAGGCCGTGTCCTGTAGGAAGACGTTAGGTAACAGCACCGGCGAAGTCCCAGGCTCGTAGCATGGTTTGCACACTAGCTACCCTTAAATGACTGTTCACCGACAGACATGTAGATGCCCTTTGATCTAACGGCGCCCTTTATTGGGGGCGGGAGGTCCTCCATCCTTTCACTTGGATTTTCAAAACACAGCTCAGAGAGCTAGTGCCTTTGAAAGCGGGTCCCAAAGCCGCGTGTCTGCTGCTCTCTAAGGCTTCCCCTTTAAAGCCTGAATGGGCGACAGAAAAAAAAAAAAAAAAAAGAAAAAAGAAATCCACCATGAAGAGGTATAGCCTCAGGCCAAACACTGCCATACTGAGAAGGTCAAGATGGGGGTCAGAAAACGGATATTGAAAGGCCACTTGGCGAGGAAGGCTGGGCCTGCGCTTAGCCCCTCCACGCCCCCAACTCACACCTGGAAGGTCAAGGGAGGCAAGACTGTGGGCAAGCCCAAAGCGAAGTCCCTGTGTTTGCAATCACCCAGAATGCTGCTTATCAAAGGGACTTTGACTGCAGGGTGGTGGAGCACTTGGGAGCCTCGGAGCTGGGGAGGCTTAATGCTGACTAAAAGCTGCTTTAATAAAGCAGAGGGCTGGGTTTGAGCTGCACTCTCCATAAATCAAAGGGCGACGCCACAGCTCTCACTGAAGATCAGCAAGGGCTGCGCATTGTGGCTGCGACGGCCCTTAAATCTAATCCACAGCTCTTTGAGCAAAAATACCGCTGTGATTGCGGGGGACAGAGGTGGCTGCCGGCTGGAAAATATCCCAAGAAGTGCGCATTTCCCAGGTGATAAGAATGCTGAATGGGTCTGAGCCGGGAAGCCTTGGAAAACAATTAGCCGTGGAGGCAGATAACCTGTTGAAATTATGGCCCTGCACTTTATGGCTCTTAATAAATTTTCTGGCAACCCCTTTCCACCACAGGGCCCAGGTCTGCTTATACCTTTAATCGCTGGAGGGATTAAGCCATCAACGTTTCATCTACCTGTCTGACTTCCACCAGGAGTGCAGCTTACTTACCTGGATACCGTTCAAAACTGCTGTCTGTATAGATTACAATTTAATATATAGGGGGACTAACACACAGCTGTCTGTTCCCGAGACCAAAATGTCAAAATCTGCAGTTACAGGTTCGGAATTACCTCTAACATGGCACACACTTGAAACTGTGGTGATACTTTATTTGTGCTCTAACAAATAAAGCTGGCCTGAAAATCAGGAGGAGGAGCTAGCCACTAGTTAACGATAGAGGTCTGGAGGTCTGTATAGAAAGACAGGAAGTGATAGAGCTGGGTGGACAGAGGAAATGATAAGGCGGGGTGGAGAGAGGATCTTGCTCTCTTTCAGCCTAGGATTTCGTAGGGGTAAGAACTAGTGGCTTGCTGCTCTGCCTCGCTGATCTTTTACCCCAGTATCTAGCTCTGTTTTTTTTTTTTTTTTAATTAATAAGACAGTTTAGCAATTAGTGTTACATGAAATGGTAATCACCATGGCCTCATTCTTTGACTGCTACATCCTCAGTGTTCTGTTCTGTAGGGTGGGGTTGTGTCCACCTAATGAACATGGACACGAGCATCAATTTTGTACACCAAATGGGCTGGCTCCCTTCTCTTTCTAGAACAAACCAACTTTAGAGTTTTTCCAGGTCTGTGTGCATGGTGCTTTTACGAGGCCGTTATTACATAAGCATCCATTTGTGTGAGAGAGTCTTTCAAGAAACTCAGTAGCTTGTTTTTGTTGGAGCTAAAATCTTAAAGGCAAGTTGCCTTCATTTATGGCTCTGATTTATAAATTGTAAATCTGACGATCTAATGAGTAAGTTAGAAAAAAACCATTTAGGCTGGTCTCTGGCTCCGATTTAGTACTGGAAGCGGCTGGCTACCACCAACAATCTATAAACCTCTTCCTGCCTCCCAGTCACATCTATCTGGGAGCTTCCTGGCTCCACCTGGACCCTTCCATTCTGGTCTTTATCTGGAAAGACAATGTGTCTCTTTGTGGTCCTGGTTCCTACTCTTCCTGTCTTTTAAGGTGATTTCAGATGCTGTATCTTCACAGGAACTCCCTGGCCCTGTGATCAAAGGTGGTTTCTCCTCACAGGCTTTCTTCTGTTGCTCCCTCAAATGCGCCTCACCTTTAGCCTTGCCTTAGCTCTTGATGAGCGTGGCTTTCTCCTCTCAGAGCCCATAGGTTTGAACTTGAGGCTGCCTGTGGTGGGGATCTGTTGGTCTACCATTGTCATTTCATGATTGTATTTATTAACCTGAGTAGGTAGAAAAGCTCAGAAATTAAGCAAGGGGCAACAGGGTTCAGTTAAAGCTGAAGATGTCCCACATTCTGAATCACTCAGTTAAACGTGAGTATTTAGGCTTGGGTAGGGAGGGTTGCTTTGAAGCAGGCAAAGGTTCAAGTTCCAAGGGTGATATTTAAAATGGTGTGATGGTGGATCTTCATGTCAACCTGGCTGGGTTTGGAATCATTTAGAGCACACCTCTGGGTATGTCTAGAAGGGCATTTCCAGAAAGGTTGACTGGAGGAAGGAAGACACACTCTGAACATATGGAGAGCACCGTCCCGTGGTCTGGAATAAAATGGGAAAAGCAGGAAGGCAGCCAAGAACCAGCATTGACTAGCTGCCCCGTGGTTCCACCGCCTCCTGTGCCGTGATGGACTGTAATCCCTTTAAACAGTGAGAAAAAAGAAAACAAACAAACAAACAAACAAACAAAGAAACAAAGCCATAAGAAACCGACCATCAAAATGACCAAAACAAAAGCCCTTCTTCCTTCAAGTGGCTTTTGTCATAGCAGCGAGAGCTACTAGCACAACAGTCTTTGAGATGACAACCACAGTGACCATGACCAGTGACCTCTGAGGGATGCACACACGTGAAGCGCAGTTGGCCCATGTTACAGAGGGTCTTTTAATAAAATTCGGTGGAGTGCCCACCACTCATGCTGCAGAGAAGAGAGCCCAGAACAGTGTCCACAACATGGGAAACTCTCATAAAGAGAACTCTCATAAAAAGAAAGGATAGAGTAAGTTTAGCTTTTCCGTCTTCCTTCAGTCCCATGTTACGGGATGTTGACTTCTTGATGCCTCGGTTTCCTCCTGTGTGAAATAAGAGAGAACTTGATCTACTTTGACTACATGAGAAGCCAAAATTACTGTGATCATGAAATATTCAGCATGAGATGTAAACAATAATTAGTCAGGAAAAACGTGGCCACTAAAAGAGCATTTCCATTGCTAAGACACAAAGTAGCCTACGGTTCCTTTGGACATGTCAAAACAGCTTCCATTAAATCTTTATTTTAGGACCATTGTATGCAGGGCTCAGCTTCTTTGTGGAAAGTCAGAGAGCTGTTCCAACTCACCATCCATGGCTGTCGAAAGGAACAAGCAACGCAAGTGATTGCAAAGAGCTTCCTAAAACCCAGGAATTATACAATAATAATAGTAATCATGTGTGACTAAAAGTATTTCCATCTTAGCCGCTTGTAAGTAATACACTTTCTCTTTACTTAAGTCTCTTTTTACCTTCTAAATAATGCATCACCCCTTGCATTTACAATCTCCTGGCCTGCTTTTTCGTGTTTTAAATTAGGCTCCGGCATGCCCACGTGAGCTAACACCCTTCGCTTCAAGAATACTGCCAGGCGAACTTTAACAACAGGACTTGGAGATTTATGGTCTGGGCTTCGAGGAGGAATGTCAGCATCCCGGCAATTCAGGGAAAGAACCCTCACACCTCATTTCTTCATTCAAATGAATTCAACAAATATTTCTAGAGCATAAAGCCAGAGCCAGGCAATGTGTTACAAATACAGCACACCTTATCTGGCCACACAGACTTGGAAACTAATCACTGTAATACGGGTCATAAAAGTTTTATTGAGGATCTGCAGAAGGTATCTCCGTAACATACAGTGTGGAATTACCAACTCTGTGCTGGGAGGAGGGGCGTGGACCATGTCTTGGTCTGTTCAATGGCAGACAACTGAGCTCCTTGTACCTCTGTGTACTGCTTCTGGGAATAAATTCACAGTAACAGATCTAGGCTCCCTATGGGGGTTGCTACTCTTGGGATGATCAGAAAGTCAGAGGCTCCTGTGTGCAGGAATGAGTCACATTCCGTCAGGTGGAATCCAAGCTATCTCAATGAATAACCACCACACGGTCTTGGTTTCTCATGCAGCTGGGGGTCTGGGTGCTCCTGCCCCGAAGCCCAATGGCTCTGTGACCAGGTTTGAAATAGAAGCATGACTAACCTTCATGTCTCTCTTTCAGCCATGGGGTCTGCCTTGTCAGAGCTGAGACCTGTGCAGAACCGGAGTTGTGAAGAAATGTGGTCTTTAGCATCAGGTCTTTTAGTTAGTAAGGATCTCTGATTTCGAAGGGGAGATTTGGTCAGGAAGCTATTCTCTCAACTTCAAGACTTCTAGAGAAAGAGCTGCCTGGTCTGGGACTTCAGGGCCATTGTAGGGCATTCAGCAGGGACAACTATCCTTCTACTGCCATGGCCCTGGTACAGTATGTCCAGACTAAATTTAAGATGCTGAAATAATAGCACAGATGGAAAATGAGAAGCAGTAAGAGATAAGAAGAAAGGATGGGCTGATTTTGAAAGGCTCTGGACTTACAACTTAAACTTGCAAGTGATAGAGAAACCCAGGGAGGTTTGAAGACGTATGTTTGTATGTTTGTATGTGCACATCTGTGTATACGAGCAGGACAGAGATTAGTATCTTTGGTGATTATTTTTTTTTAGTAAGATTAACTTTGTGTGTGTGTGTTTGTGTTTGTATACATGCATGCTCATGTACATGCCACAGTACACGTATGGAAGTCCATTTTCTCCTTCCACTGTGGATTCCGGGGATTGAACTCAGGTCCTCAGGCTTCCTGGGAAAGTGCTTTTATCCACTGATTCAACTTGCCAGCCCTCTATCGATGGCTATTACCATAGTGTACTGATAAATTCTTGATACCTTATTCTCCAGAACAGAAGGCACTCAAGTGTCACTTATATCCATTCCCTGTGGTTTGGATACTTCCAACTTGGTCCATCTCAAGCTGTCAACATGCCATCACTCAGAGTAGTGTTGGGAGGAGACGCACACAACTGCCTCTTCTCTGAGATACAGAGAAGTTCATTTCACAAGAAATACCAGAGCGATAAGTATTTTGCCCAAGGTTATGCAGTGAATTAGTGGCTAACACCTAATCAATGTTTTAAATCCATGTCTACCAATTTTCAATGTTTTTTATTAAAGACTTTGCTGCCTCTACCTGGGTAGTCTGGACAGTTCTCTGTTTCAGAGCCCCCCTCCCACCCCTCACCCCCACCCCTGCTGCCAAAATAGAGTTAGAGGTGGGTGTGGGTGATGTAGTGTGAAAGAATTCTAGACCACTACAGAAATGAGCGGGCATGGAGGTATTCTGGGAAGATGTATTTATTTACAAAAGCAGGGTGCAGGCCTTAGAGAACAGAGGTGGGCCGGAGAGAGTAAGCTCAGAGATAAATGAGATGCTGTAGACGGCTGTGGAGAGGGTTGAGGAGACAAAGTGAGGAGATTGAGCCATGTCATAGCACCAGGAAGTGTGGGCATGTTTGAAGTCTGATGTACAGTGTCTACAGAGTGTATATGGTGCATGAGTGTGGGTGGAGATTTCTGCCTTGTAACTGGATGTGGGAGTACCATTGTCCACAAACAGAATTGTGAGAACAGGTATTGGGAGAAAGCTTGCACACACTTGAGTTTAAAGGGCTTGTGGAGTCATTACCATCTGGATGTCCAGAAAAAAAGCAGGAACGTTCAGCATAAGATGTGAGTCAAAGCAGTCAGCCTGGATAGAGCTGGGAGGTTAGCGAAACCTTGGCTGAACTCGCCAAGTAGGTGAACTTGCTGGAAATATGGAAAGGGCTGAAAGTGAGTGAGGGGCCTTGAGAGTGACAGTGATGTTGTTGAAGGTGACCTTCTATAGGTGAGGTGAGGGTGATTCTAGAGTGAAAGAGGCAGGCAGTGTTAAATGATGCTGTGGCTACCATGGTGGGAGGCTTTGATCTCCCTCCATAAAAGAAATACTTTCTCAGCTGCTAAGAGAACGAACCAAGAATGGTCCCAGCTGCTATGGCTCTTGGGGGTGGGGGTGGAGTGTGTGTGTGCCTCACCTAAGAAAACTGCCTGACCCTAGGTTTTTTTTCTCTTCCTAGAGTAGCCATGTGGCATAAAGTCCCACTCTTTCATCCTTACTTGAGGAAACTCTGCCTGAGTGTCCAATGTTTTCCAGAGTTTCCCGTGGACATGGCTGGTGCTGCACCGTAAGCACACTGCAGCTCAGCCTTTCTCTGTCCAATATTGTCTGCATGAAGCCGATGCCCCTTTGCCCTGCTGCTCTTCTTGGGTGTTGCTATGGAACTACTCAACTATTTAGTCCAGTGGGTCTCAACATGTGGGTCTCAACTTCTTTGGCAAACCTCCACAAATATTTATGAAACGATTCATAACCGTAGCAAAATTACAGTTATAAAGTAGCAATGGAAATAATTTTATGGTTGGGGGTCACCACAACATGAGGAACTGTATGAAAGGGTCGCAGCATTAGGAAGATTGAGAGCCACTGTATTAGATATTGCTGCTACAGAGTGAGCATGCACAGGTCCACCTAATCATTCATCAGATTCCCCAAACAAATCAAGACACTGATATCTCACTGATTGAATAAAGCTTTATTTTAATGCAAAATAAAACATGAAAAATTTATATACTCATATACAATAACATCCAAAATGTCTTCAGTGATATAAATGGGAGCAATATTAAAAAGTTTGTAAAGAATTCACTCTCCATCCCCATATGCCAAAATACGATTTCACATAATTTATCTTTAGAATGTATGAACAGACGACTTGGTAATCATAAAAGAACAGGGGAGACGAGAGAAAGTGAGGGTACAGACAACAGGCTTTGTTTTATGTTCCAGTAGTAAACAGCATTGCAGATGGAACAGAACCCTTTCTGAAGAGCAGATCAAGAGATGGGCTCAGAGTCTTTGGGAATGGTTCCCTTCCCACTCTGAGCTTAGTAGCCAAACCCAGCTTTAAAAGGCAGGCTGTGGGAGATTGCGTGCCTATTTAAGGAGAGGAGGGAGAAAGTTACACTTCGAAGTCATAGTTCCACGTGAGAGTTCTGGCTTATTTTTAGATTTCTAACTTTTTTTTTTGCCCTCTCTTTTATCAGAAAGGTGTCTTTGTAGGGATATCTTATGGAGAATCCCCTTTCCCATCTCCCTGTTTCTACGAGAAACACTATTATGGACTTTTCCGAATGGAACTCCCTCCTGCCTAATTGAGTGAAACTTGGGACTTTCTGTTCACACGCACAGGGAAGCTGTGGGATGTCTACTCAATTTAAAGACAGTTTGAAAGCTGCTCACAGTGGATCTCAGTGTTTAATGCTGATGGGAATTTTACAGAGACACATTCCTTTTTATCAATCACCTTTCAATTCTTTCCACAGGCCTGAAATTCTGTAACACTGCTCAAACACTAAACAGCAAGCAAACAAAATGAAACGCTGTTGTATTTCAGTGAAGGGAAAAGTAATTGCTCTTTATGGTCTTGGTCCCTCTGTGGACCAGGGGACAGAGGAACCAGCTCTCCCATCCTGAAGTTGCAGGAGGATTCCTTCACAAGGTAGATTTAGCTTAAAAAAAAAAAAAATCAAGGCAGTGGATCCTGTTTTAATTTTATTCTGTTGGCAGCAGAAATAAGGCTCCAATAAAGCCTCCGAGGCTCTGTTTCTCTATGATGCCATCAAATCCATCAGACTTTTGCTCCACGAGGTCCTGTGGGTTCAACATAGATGTTCTGAAAAGTCTCGGAATAATGAGTTTTAGAATAATTTTTTCCTAAGCTTTGTTTGCTATGAAACCATGATTTAAGAAAATGTTCCTTTGTTTGCCTACTGTTTAACTCTGGAGGGAAACAGTATTAAGCCAAGAAGGATGGTGCCTCAGCCCAGGGGTGTGATGGACCAATGGGCGGTGTTTCTCTCTCTGTGTGGAAGACTGTATTCTCTAGAGACTAGAGGTTTTTGGTGGTCTCTCTTTCTTATCTTTCTAGTTATAGGAGAAAGGGAGGAAAGAGGGCCCATGAAGCCGGATGGCCTGGTAACAGGTTTGTAGGTCTTCATAAACCTTTCTCTCTGTTCCCAGCTACAGAGAGATACCCAGGTGAGTCTCCCCAAGGTTGTACATACACTGGGAGCTAGTTCCTTCTTCTGGGGACCTGCTTATCATAGCCTGGACTTCCAGATAGCCAGCCATTCTCCTAGAGCACTGAAAAATGGTCCTGCGGCTATGGAGAGGGGACAGTGGGCAGGACAGTACTCCAGCATTTATAAAACTTACTGCCCAAGCGGTTCTTAACCGTTGCTTGGCTTGACGCAGCCTCTGTCAAAATATAGTGTTAGTTCTTTAGGGCAGGATCAAATGCAGAGATTGCTATACTTCTAAGCAAGAAAAGAAAGCTGTTCTCATCTCCTTTTTGTTCTCTTTAATAATACCTTTGAGCCTCAGAGGGCCTCTCAGGATTAGCAACTGTTGGATGGACTGTGCACCCAACACAAAGCCAAGGTCTGAAGCCTGCGGACAGGGTACTGTGTGCCCAAGGTGTCAGTGCTGGAGCCAGAGACATGAGCAGTTATCCTCAAGTGCCTCTTCTCCAGAGCACACCACTGTCGCCTGACCGTGGCCCACCTTTAAGTGGTCCAGCCTTTCTGTAAGGGGAAATTTCTGCCTTGGATAGAATCAGTGCTTTACAGAAATTTGAGGAAAATATAGAACACACCAAGAGTAATCTTAAAAACAAACAAAAACAACCCCTTTCAAAAAAAAAAAAAAAAAAAAAAAAAAGCCCTACAGGGTCTCATTATATAGTCCAGGCTGGTCTTCAGCTCACCCTGCAGTTCAGGCTAGCCGCCACCTTGCATCTGCCTGCCTTGACTTCCTGACTGCTTGGATTCTAGGCATGTGGTACCATGCCTGGCTTAAGAGTTGTTCTAATCCTCCCCCACCCCCCACCCCCCCCAAAGTTGCATTTCCTTCACTGTATCAATTTCTTTCAGGATTCCTTGGCTCAAAGGAAATGCCATTTTCAGCATGGTGGCCAGGGACCCTACAGTGTAGCCACAATACCTTGTTGGGCAGAGTCTGAGATCCTCCACCCCACTGAACAAATTACATATGATGTAAGGGTGCTGTCTGAAAAGGGCCGGCAGAGGACAAAGAGCAACTTGACAGTCTGTTCTTCAGAGGGCCGCAGTCACTGTGGTTTGGATAATGATCTCTCTCGAAGTCCAGCAAAGGACACCATTTACGTCTAAACCCAGCAGCTGCATCATTCTTGGTAGCGAAACTATTTGAAAAAAAAAAAAGACTAAATTGGGCCAGATGGCTACTCTATGTATTTTAGAATACTATAATTCAGTCAATTCTGTTGGTCAGTGGTATTCTACTCTCAGCCAAAGTATGTCTATATTGAACTAAAGACCTTTTGGGGAGGGGGGGGGGGCGAGAGGGGAGGTGAGTGGCTTAAAGTACTTAGCAGTCACTGAGAAATTCATAGTGCTGGCCGCGTCTGTCTGCCGTTTCTCAGTCTTTTGTGTGTGTCCCCGCTTGGATCAGACTGGAAGCTTCAGACGCTCTGTTGTGTAGAAAAAGCTCAAAGGAAGCAAGAGTGGCTTTTCAGCTGCGTAAGCCAGAATACTCTCTTTCTTTCTTTTGTCTTTTAAGTCAGGTGGAGACCTTGGCTTTGCCCTGACATTTGTTAATGAGATATAGCAGATGCAGACTGATTTAATCTTACGAGTCTTCTCTCTTTACTTCCTCTGATTTCTTCCTCATCAAACTTCCAGAAGGCAATTTTCCCTTCTACTCTCCATACTGGTAATCATATGTGTTTGAACACACACACACACACACACACACACACACACACACACACACACACTTTTATCTACTTCTTTCTGGTGACCAGTTTCCTCACTGACCCAGGGGCAGATGGGTACTGTTTGGCACTGAGTCTGGAATTCACATCCCCAGGACATTGCTTTCTGTGTGGCCTGACCAGCAGGCTCTCCTTTCCTTACCCACACCACTCACATGTATTCTTTATCCCTTACGTAGAAGTCTAAAAGTAGAGGTCTCAGTTAACATAATTATAGGCATTTGGGGAGGACTCTGGAAGGAGCGATCTCCAAGCAAGCATGTCAGGGCCTGGGAGAGGGGAAAGCAAGGGCTGAGGGACCGCCACCCCTCTTCTCCTGCTCACTGTGGTTCGTGGTTGGAATGAGCTCCTTCTGGAAGCTCGGACAGGTGTGCACATCCTCCCAGGACACTAATACTGCATTCCGATTCTACTGGCTTTTCTATCAAAAGCAAGGATATGTGAAAGCTTTGTATCAAACAAGTCGTACCAGGAGCCCAAGGTCGACTATAAATAAGGAAATGCGGTCTTCCCTTTGGGCCGAAAGTCTCACAGAGGTCACCGGTCATGTTTATTGTTACGTTGTTCTCAGTGAAAACACCGTGCTCATGAAGATGCCCGTATTTGCAGCCTCTCTACTCTACTACTGTGTAGACCTCACAGCTCCAAGGTCAGGGCTGTGAGAGTAAGTCTCTGAATGTGAGTGACTAGGCCTGGCCGAGACAACTTCCACTGTATTGCTACCTCTACTATATACTGGTTTTCTAGCCAGGGTTTACTATAGTGGAGCTCCATTGGCTGTTAATCAATTGCCACTCTCCTGGAATCAACCAATTCTTCAAGCCTTTCAAGTATCAGGAAGCACTGTTTTTATATACCCCGCACTCCTTCCTTCTTCCTTTTGAATCCACACCCCCAAACCCCTGTCCCCCTTTTCTCTCTTCCGATTAGCAGTCAAGTATTGAATCCTCAGGGAGCAAGAGCCTCTCTGTACCATGAGCACCTAAACCTGGGTTAGGCCTTAGGGTCGGTCTAGCAAGGGCAAAGGTGGTGTTGGATGTCTTCCTTGCTTGGAAGATGTCTGATGTTCAGCTATACGGCTGCGGTCATGGGGTTCTTCTGCCTGGGATCCTGATTACGATAGGGGTTCCGCTCAGGGCTGCCCCCTCGGGGCCTTGCTCTGCCCACCTCCTGATAGGTTGTAACTCGCTGGTGCTGAGGTGGAGAAGGCGGAACATCTTGTCTGAAGGGTCCTTTGTGCTGCTGGGCTGGCGGGCGCGGATAGTACTGTGGATATCGGAGATCTGCCACCCTCAGATCTGAGGAGTGGGGATAGCCCCCTCTTGGCGGATGTACAGGATGAGGCCCTGGGTAGTATGGAAGCTCTCTCTCACTGTAGCGCCCTCGGGGTGCTGCGGTCAGGTAGTCCACGGGATCTGCTGAGCCTCTCCTAGAAAGAGAAGCAGAGAGAGGGGTCAGGAGCTACGGAGCTGCTCCCAGCTGAAGACGGCATGCTTCTGCCATGGCCGCAGTTGGCTGTGACCGCACCCGAGGCCTGGGCAAGGGTATATGAGCAGAAGTGAAGTGTACCCTTAAACAACGAGAGAGGGAATTGTTTCCTCTTTGCCATCTTAGACTTCAAGGTGAAAACCACGTGCCAGGGAAGGCAGAGCAACAAGAATGTAAGAACTCCGGCCCTTGACACCACGAGCTACTATATCACCTAGGACAGTTTACACTCACCTTGGTACATGAGAAGAAATACATCCCTGCATTGTTATTGTTTATCCCCCTTTATATTCACTTTGATTACAGCGATCCAACTAGTTTCCTCTACACAGTGAGGTTGCGCTCTGGTAGAGCCCACATCTGTATGAGATATAGTAGCATTAATACAGTGGGTCAGAGTCGTCATAAACTATACGTACTCATTTTCCTCCGAGAAGGTGAGGTGCTCATTGAGTGGGCTGTGTGTGGCCTTGGCTAAGTCCGGGTGGCTGCTGTCACACCCCCTGTACGTGCCTCCCCTCTACGGTTCCCCAAAGAACTCTCAACTCAAGGCTGGGAAAGACCCACCTGGAACTGTGATAAAAGTAATTAAGTCTATCACAAATTCAGTAGCAAAATCCAAGCTGCCCCGCATAATGGGCAGCATACAGAAAGGTCCAGGGCAAGAACACAGGCTAATGGGAAACAAGCCTGTCGGGAAGTTTCTACTGAAGACAAGTATCGTCCGATCTGTTCGCCGTAACAGAAACAATCCGTCTCTAGACAATGTGCAGATGATGGCATCTTGGCTAGCCTGGGGTGAGACACATGACTTCTGTTTGCAGCCCTTAAAATCCCAATAAACCTTCTGTGCACATACTCGCCAGTACCATTTACCACGTCACCAGATTCCTCCATTCTTTATTCCTCTGCTCCTTATGTTTAAGGAGAAACAGCAACAATAATAATTACTGAAAAGCTTGCCAATGTCAGCGTACAGACCGCTTGGACACTTGAAAGAAGTGACAGGGCTATAAGAATACCATGCCTGTGGTTAATCAGGCGCTGTCAGTGAGGGTCAAAATCACCCTGTAATCTGTGGAGTTGGATGTTAAAACAGCCCTGTCCCCCAAATCAATGAAGGTTTGACAAGCTCTGAGCTCAGGGAGCATGTGGCCACGTAGGCCTCAGGAAGAATGATACAGTCTCCCATCTACATTCATCTGTGTGGGTGTGTGCCCTAATTTTGCTATGTATAATAATGAATGATTGATCCATGAATTTGGGGGGTAATTTCGTTAGCGAGAGTTTTCAGATAAAAAATTAAATTGTTTGCGTACAAGTTATTTATAGCATCAGCTGGCGTTACTCAGTTCGGGCCGCTTTGCTCTATGCTAAATTGCCCATGACAAATAGAGCAGGCATACATCGCCAGTCATCTGTCACTGTGACCCTGCAAAATAAAGGACCTGGTTTTCACCATCCCTTTTCTTGACAATTTCATTTTTATTTAGAAAATTTCTAGCACTCATTGTATCTTTTATTGTAAAAAAAAAAAAAATTAAAGACCCCTTCTCTCACCACCATGCTCATTTCTGTTTTCTTTGGCTCGAGCTGGAGATTGCAGAAACACTAAAAAAAAATCCTTAACCTGTGTTTCCTCTCAAATGCTACCAGAGGTATTTCTCTGCATGAAGTGGAACATGTGGTTTCTCTGCACTCATTTTAAGTCCTTAGGATAAATCACTGACATTTGCAACACACAAACATTATCTGCCTTAAAATGAACGCGCAACCAACACTCCCTCTGGACTCTCTTAGCGGGAATGTTTCCTGTTTAAAATGGGAAGAGAGAAGGGAGAAATTCCAGGCCTTGGGTTTTTTTTTTTTTTTTTTTTTAGGGTCCTGGTCTCTCTCTAAAGATTTCTCTCTTTTAAAACAGAACATTATAAAAGGCAGAATGCCTTGGGGTTTGCTTTTTTTTCCTTTCTTTCTTTTTTTAAGTTATGAAGAGACAGTCCAGAGCAAGTGGTGACGGGCTAGAAGCCACCCTGAGCGACTCGCAACCCTGAGTGACTTGACAGTGTGCATGTGGGGCCAGAAAGGAGACTATCTCCTCTCTCACACCTCACCCTGTGACGACCCAGCACTCACTGCAAGAAGGAGGGAGGGTTCCCAGGGCAGAGAGGGCAACCCCAAGATAGCATCACGGTTCCAGAGGGCTTCTCTGGAGGAGGATTATATGTTGGGGAGTTTGCTTACATGTGGCAGACACCAAGTGAGGCGCTGCTCTTTGTCAAGCAGTGGTGGCATGGAGATTGTCTTTTTCTGTAGAACTCATCATAACAGTTATTGTTTGTAATTTTTCAGGGAGAAGAAAAACAATGAGTTGCTCTGTAAAAACACAGATTGAAAGTTCAAAGATGGCTGGGAGCACTTTCCTCCTGGTCTGCTGTTTGTAACATTTTTTTTTCCCTTAAAGCCTATCATTTTCTATAGACTTTCACCAGAACAGCTTCTAAACTATTGCAAATATTATCACATGTACATGCTCATCTAAACATTTAAAAGAACCATTTCTGGGGACTGGGGAGATGGCTCAGAGGTTAAGGGTACTCTTGCAGAGGACCAGAGTTCCATTCCTTAGAACCCACACAGGGTGGCTAACATCCTCTTGTAACTCTAGCTCCATAGGGTCTAAGCTACACTCATGTACACATGTGTGCGCACACACATGCACAGGCACTTAAAAAGTAACAGTTTTTAAGCAGAAAAAAAGAAAGCCTCCTATATGAGTCACTTTTCCCCACACAGACAAGATGTGGGATAGAATCAACGTAAGTGTGGGGGAGGGAGTTCATTTTGGCTTACAGTTTCAAAAGGAACAGTCATCCTGATGGAGAAGGCAGACAGAGCCGCCTTGTGAACTGGAGGGATAGCTAAGCTCCGCACATGGATGTGGGGACCAGTAAGCTAATGGGAACCGTAAGTGGACATTACCTTCAAGGTCCACTCCAGGGCAACCCATTTCCTTTGGACAGGTCACATGGACCAAAGATTCCACAACTTCCCCGAACAGTGCCATCAGCTGGGCACCAAATATTCAAACCGAATGATCCCATGAAGGGAACATTTCCTTTAAGTTTCCATTTCCCACTGAATAGGATTATTTCTGGAAGCCAGGGGATTTAGGTTTTGCTTGGAAACTCCTAGGGATGGCTTCAGGTATGTTCCAAATCACAATGATGCATGCAACTAGGAAAATGATGAATATTAAACTGTTTTGCTGAAAAATGACAATGTCATAGGTTCAAACCGCAAAACTTCCTCTTTAGCCACAGAACTGAGTAAGGGAGGGAGAAAGAGCTGAGACGCTGTTGTTTTTGTTAATCTTTAGTGTCTTCTTCCATAGTGTCTCTCTGTGTGTGTGAGATTCAGTGTCGGTAAGGAGAGCAGAAACTCAGTTTGTCCTGGAGAAGGCTTCTCAGAGGGACTCACATGACCTGCCTTGAGCCAATCCTGACAAATCCAGGGCAGCTTCCCCAGGAGATTGGATTAATATGAGGACCCAAACTGCACGTATGTCAGTATCTCAGGACTCCGGATTGTTCATGTGATCCTAGGAGTCTTATTTGTATGTATTATTAATTTCTTTAAAATAAAGATGAAACCCCCCAATTTGAAAGTCTTACACAGAAACCATATTTACTGCAGGAAAGAGAAACATGACTGTATTTGTTTTTCTTCTAACTTTGAGTGAAGTTCTGGGAAAATTCCCTTCAAATTTCTGTTTTCTTTCTGAGTAGGCTCATTTCTGGAATCCAGAGACTTCGGATTTGCTTGGAAACTCACAGGAATGGTTTCAGGTATGTTTTAAATCACAGAGATGCATGCCACAGTGCAAATAATGAATGTTAACCATTTGGCCCAAACATGACAAAGCCACAGGTTATTTATGTGTAAAGTAACAAATAGAGGACTTTCTTTTTGTGACATCTTACTGTGTCATTCTTTACATTTAGTGAAAGACACCTGAACATGAGAGCCTATGCTGGTCAGCCAGTCCCTGGGTACCAGCCATCATCATATATGAAAGGATGGAAGATAAGCTTCTGTTGGGTTAATCAATTATGCCTGGGAAGGGGGAATGGCATTGGAAGGACAGAGCCCTATAATGCTTTTTACCACAAGTAGGTTGCTGCTCTCAGTGGAGTAGGGAAAAGTACAAGGACAAGTGTCCATCCTTCTACCTTTGTACCACCCTGACAGAGAAAATCTCCATCCTCAGTGCTCACTCTACATGGAGTGAAAATTTGAAAGAAAATGGCCCCTACAGGGAGTATCAGTATTAGGAGGTGTGACCTTGATGGAGTAGGTGTGGCCTTGTTGGAGGAAGTGTGTCACTGTGGAGGCGGGCTTTGAGGACTCATATATGCTCAAGCACACCCAGGGAGACGGCCTACTTCCTGTTGCCTGCACAATGTAGGACTCTCAGCTGCTTCTCCAGTACCATGTCTGCCTGCACTCCACCATGTCCCACCATGATGATCATGGACTGAACCTCTGAACTGTAAGCCGCCTGGTGAAATGCTTTCCTTTGTAAGAGTTGCGGTGGTCATGGTGTCTCTTCCCAGCAGTAGACACCCTAACTGTGACACCCCATTTAGTCATTCTCACTGTACTTGTCTTTCACTTGGCCTTGTGGTACTTACTCAGTGGCTGTCTGGGAAGCTGGCACTTACTCTCAAGCCTCTGGCAATCTCCCTTGGAGCTCCGCACAGGGCTTTGTGTCTCCTAGGCGCTCCATAAATGTATGTTGAGCTTATTTGAGGGGAGATGCACAAATGTACACAGTAAGCAGAGACTGTTAGATGTGGTTAGATGAGCGTTAGGGGCTGGAGGAGAGCAGAGGAGTAGAAGGGAAGAGCAGGTTCACTTGGAGCCAGAGATTGAGGATGGCTGAAGAAAGAGCGATTTCTAATTTTTCCAGAGGAAAGAAGGTAGGGGGAATGAGGAAAGGATTGGATCCAACATAGAAAGACTTTGAAGTTTATTAGAGTTCTCTGGCACCACAGGGGAGATGTACAGATGAACTCACAGTGGCTGTAACAACACACACAAGACCCGTGCAAGCTCCGGCCAGTCAAAACTCCAGCATGGAGGGGGCAAGGTGGGCATGAAATCCCACCACTAGCCGAGAAGCTACTACCATTTTGTAGTTACTGGGTGGTGGAGAGTCAGTTTTCTTTAATGATGAGACCCTTAGTAGGTCAGCCAGATGCTAAGACCCATTCTCAACAGCAGTTGGGGCAATACAAACTAGACTCAGTGGGAAAAGGGGAAAAAAAAGAAAGTTCAACACTGGGTAGGAAGGGATGGTTGATAATAGGAATTGGTGGGGTGAATATATTCATAATATATTATATGAAATCCTCAGTGAATTAATTAAAATACTGTTTTAAACGAACTGGTTTATTTTTATTATTGTTTTAAATGACTGGGTTTACTAGGTACAGGTTGCGTGCATTTACTCAAGTATCAGTTAAGGAGTGGTTTCACAATAGTCTGGCAAGGAACTTTTCTTTATTTCTGTCATAAACACAGGGATGTAGGAACATCTTGATTCATGTTCAGGATAAGGCTCCAGATAAGGGATTGGACGGAGACTGTTGAACTCACGCGCAACCAGCACGGTTTTGAGTACTGAATTTCAAGGTTAATTAATGAACATAAACCAGAGGTGGAGGTGATGTCCAGTGCCCCTCAGCCGCAGCACTAGCCCACGTTTCTCCACAAAAACACACATGATGGATGACTTTCATCTAAAGCACACATGCCCAAGAGAGGCAGAAAGTAGGATCATGCAGACCTGTCTACCACCTGCTGTAACTCAATGCCCTTTCCTCCCAGTGAAGAGAGACCACAGTTGGCATGAGCAGGACCTGCTCTGCTGAGGGGAAGATGGGAACTATTTGTAACCTTTGGTTCTTCTAACAGCCCTGACCAGGCTTGCTGACCATGACGCACGTGTCTCGGGTCTGGGGTTGAGGACCATGTCTGCATCTCATCCATCAAGCTCCTTGTAGGATGGAGAAAGTTCACTGAAACTGAATAGCCACAGGAAGGGTGGGAGAGCAGTGACTAAGGCATAAGCCAGTGTGAAGACTGTTTTGAGAAGAGGTGAGTTCAAAGGTAAAGAAATAAGGTTTGCAGTACAAAGTGTGAAACCACAAGGAATTCATAAGCAAGGACAATGCTCACCTCAGACATACGTATTGGATCCCCCCTCCCACCCCCCACCCCCCACCCCCATCCCAGTTTTGGATAAACTTCCAAAGGGCAAATTCTTGTCTCTCTCAATTTCTGTAAGACACCATGTGTGTTAGTAGCCTAAACAAAAGATAATTAAAAAACAAAACAAAACAAACAATCCAAAACCAACTCCCTCTTTCCTTTATGGCAGTGGTTCTCAACCTGTGGGTCACAATCCCTTTGGCAAACCTCTATGTCCAAAGCTACTTACATTAAAATCTACAACAGTAGCAAAATTACAGTTATGAAGTAGCAACAAAAATAATTGTATGGTTGGGGCCACTACAGCATGAGGAACTATATTTAAGGGTCACAGCATCAGGAAGGCTGAGAACCACTGCCTTATGGGTTTCTTTCTTTCTTTTCCTTTGGTAAAAATTGATTGTAACCAAATTTGGGGCTAGAATAGAATCAAGCCATATGGTACGAGCCTCCTGGTGCTGTGTGACGAACATGTTTGTCCTCATTGGCAGAATGGGGACACCGGTGAAGCTATGTTCCTTCTCAAATTATGTGCCACACAGAGTGGGCCCCTGCCCCAGTATTTGTAAAGTATTGCAAAGCTTAAAAAAAAAAAAGGCAGTGCAAACTAATATGCTCTTAAGCTGCCTGTGTTATGTGGACAGAGACGCTTTTAGTCTGTGTTTGGAATTCCTTCAGGGTCAGGTTTCCAGTTACCAAGCCTTCATCCGTGGTCCAGGCACGAATGTGGTTGGCCTGGATTAGCAGAGCCCTCTGCAAAGTATATTACATAGCTTTGATTTCAGCAGATTTTACAGAGCCATAAAATATAATGACCATTTGATGACCTATGATACAGAAATGATTGTGGAAAAAAAAATTCCTGCTTTCATCACTCACATTTCCCATCACATTATGAAGAGGGGCCCTTGCTGTTCTCCGCAGAGAACTGGAAAGAGGAGTGAGTGTCACCGCAGACTTCTGGCCCCCTTTTAACACCAAGGGAATATTTCCAGAGAAAATGAAAGAGAGCTAGCAATGACCGAGTACTCAGAAGACAAACACTGCTTTGATCACGCCCATTTGATTTCTCCATTGGTGTCTTTCATCAGCCACCACAAATAGAATTCATTTATGAACAAATGACATGTACCGGGAGTCTTAGCTTCAACATCAGTCTGGCAGACAGATACGGAAAATGGCCCTTAAGAGTACTTCATTCTGTCAGATGGTGGTCCTGCTTGAATAACCTCTTTTATGAGGGGGTGAGAGTTTTCTAAAGTATCGTGTCAAGGACATTTAGAAAGGACAGGCGTGGGACATAGGTGGAGAAGGAATTCTTGCGGAAATCAAGAGCTGTCCTGAATGGCTGCAAATCCAGTCATAGAATCCATTTCTGAGACATGCTAGTAGATA
Source organism: Peromyscus eremicus (assembly GCF_949786415.1). Taxonomy (NCBI): domain Eukaryota; kingdom Metazoa; phylum Chordata; class Mammalia; order Rodentia; family Cricetidae; genus Peromyscus; species Peromyscus eremicus. Next base: position 48,187,330 of record NC_081429.1, read on the forward strand.
ATTACCCTGTAGTCTCTTGAGCCACAGAGGGGGTTTATGTAAAGAGAATAGGGACCAGAGAAAGGAATCATAACTTGACCAACCAGGCCAGTACGTCACTTTCCTCTTTTTCTATTGTCTCAGGAGTTCTGGACTCTCAGGATCCAAACATCGAGGATTTCATCTGCTTGTCATGCAGGAGAGTTTGGTTCGTTCTGAGGGCAGACTTCAGGAGCTGACAGGTCGGGGCCTATCAGGGCCTGAATTCTAAAAGCTGCTTCCTCTGCCCCTCAGGAGAGGCGCTATGCAACTCCTGCCCAAGGTTACTTCCTGTAGACAGGGTGTTCCTGAGGTAAAACACAGATTCACAAAAGCTGCCTTTCCCTGCTCCCTGTTTAGGTTATACAGACAGTTACAGTAACGCAATACAGACAGTTCTCAGAGAAGATATTCACATCTACCTCTTTATCCCTTCAACTGATTCCTAAATTAATATAAATTAAATGAGTCATGTTCCCTTTCCCCTCCTCCCATCAATTTCCAAAGCCTGGGGATTTTGATGTAAATCACCTATAATCGTTACAATCCCTTCTCACCCTGGGTGAGAAGTACAGTGAAAGAGACAGAGCTCTCCAGCATCGTGTGTGTGTGTGTGTGTGTGTGTGTGTGTGTGTGTGTGTGTGTGTGTGTATGTGTGTGTGTGTGTGTGTAGCTTCCACTTCACGGTTTTATTAGGACACAGGAAGATTCTGGCACTGAAAACATCTTACTCTGAAATCCAGAAGCAGAAATGTTAAGTGCTGGGCCCAGCGCCACTGCGCTCCACGGGCTCTGTAAGCAGCATCAGTCGGGGTTTGGAACTGCAAAGATTCACAGCATGCTGAGCAGGGTAGGTAACTCCTCTGCAAGTGCAAACCCAGCCCCATCCGAAGCATTTTTTCCAAGTTAACCTCCTTATTCCTCATAATCGTGTGATAGGGTAGACACCGTTATTATCCATGGCTTGAGACCAGGCAAGGCAGAACAAAGATGTGAAGTGACTTGATTGAAAGCCCACAGGGAGTGGGGGGAGGGCAGTGGAAAGGCCTGGGGTCCACCCAGGCAGGCAGACCCAGGCGCCTCTTGCTTGACTGCCAATTCTGCCCTCACTTGCTTCATGCCAGCTTACGATGTCCCAGTGCTGGGTGAAAAAAAAAACAACAACTTCATACTTAGAAACACATTTTTGAAATGAATCTAATGGGTGAAAAAAGGCAAAAGAGAGTTTTTCCTAATAAGTGTTTTGGCTTTGGGAAACTTGAAGCTAGACATTCTGGAGGTACTTGTAGGATGCCAAAGAAACACCCAGAATTCCAAGTTGGAAGTCCCACTCAGACACCCTGAGCTGCCAAGAGGGCAGGAGGGTGGACCAGACAGATATTTGTATGGTTCTGTCTGCAGGTCCCTGTGTTCAAGGTACAATATTTTCAATATTAGTGTCAATACTCAAGGATGTAGTCACTCAACATACACCTTTTTTTCAAACCCATGCCTACAGGATGGGGCTACGAAACCCCCTTTCTCCCAGTGGCCCCTGAAGGTACTGATGCAGGTTAGATAGGGCACCGAAGGAACTCCACTATGGCTGTGGACACACAGCCACCTGCAGTGGCCTTTCTGGAGAATGACATGACGACCTAATGGACCACGAGAAAGCCAGACTACTCTCTGTCTCCCACTCTGGCCCAGCCATTCCGTTTGAGCAAATGTCCTCATGTCTGTGGCTGGCTGTGCTTGCTTCTGTGGTTTTATTTGAGCTCGAATCTCCTTTCCACTAGATCATTACAACAGCACTAGACAACCTGGACTCAGAGACAAGCGGAACAAGCTGTAGTCCGTTTCAGAAAGTGCAATTCAACGGCCCAGCACTGTAAAATGTGTTCTTGGGAGTCTCAAGGACAGCTGGAGAGCGGTCACTAGCTCTGAAGCAATTCTGAGCATACTAAACTCTCAAGTGACAACATGGTAGGACTTCTAAGGCAGGTGACTTTGACCTTTTGGGGGGGACTGCATGAATATTTACAGTGCTTGGATGTGATGTTCTCAGACTTGAAGTCTTGTCAATTTTCGTGTGTGCTTCAGTGTGTAAAAGCGTCCCAAGCCCCTCCCACCTTTATATCTAGTGATATTAATTAGATGAAATAAAGTTTATAGACCATTTTGTAAACGTCTAGACTCGCCTTGTGTTGTAATAAGCGGGCATGCTAGTAGTTTAGTAGTTTAATGGGGACAAAGTAGCTAAAAGACATGTGGACCAGGGACCTATGGAAAGTGGGAGCAAGGATTTGCTGTCAGGGCCTCTTAGTCCCTCATCTCCTTTTCTTTGCAAGCTTCTCCAGAAAGCGGTTTCCAGTATCCTTCCCTCAACGGTAGCCTGAGCTTCTGGGTGCCACCCTCAAGTGCAGGAGCATGGCTTTGGGGGCAGCATTGGCTGGACTCAGAGTGTCACCTGGGAGGAATTTGGGTTGTGGAACTTACTCTTCCACAAACATGGCTGGGTGAATTTTAGGATTATTAATTGGACAGTTGCCCCGATGCCCAACACCACGGCAATGTGTCCACTCCCACCCCGGTTTCCATTAGATGACGTAAGCGGAAAGTATGTTAGCCTCCCTGTGCTAATTTTGAGGGAGACCTCAGTATCTCATGATGTTTTCACCATGACATAGAAGGCAATTGTCAGCCTTCATTTCCTGTCTGTACTGAGCAGGCTCTGAGGTGCCTGGCTGAGTTCTGTATGCATACCTGTGGTTGAGTTATTGGTCCCACTCAGTCCCCTGGTCTAGAGTCCATCTCATTATTTAGTGTAGTGCTTAGGAAAGGGCATTTTTGGGATGATGAAATTTTTCAATAAATAATTAAGGGATTCATAGGTACTGGTGACTTGTGCTGGGCTCCCCATCCTGCTGAGGTCTCTAAATCCTCTGGTTGATCTTTACATGGCTGGTAAGAGTGGCTGTTAATGGCATTACTAACCTTTAACTTTCATCTTTTATTAAAATGAGATTTATTGTTTCCATGTCTCCTTCTGTTGTAGTATGGCCCATCAGCCTAGCTTCTTTGGGTCCTGTCCTTGCTTTGGTGCTGGCCAAAAAGGAGCAGCTAGCAAATAAAGGCTTATAATCCCCCAAACTGATGGGTGGACTATGAAACCACCCTGCACTCATCATTATCTCCTCCTCTTCCTCTTCCTCCTCCTCTTCCTCCTCCTCCTCCTCCTCCTCCTCCTCACCCATTTCCAGTGTTTTTGTATGGCCACTTTCTCAAGACTTCCACACCCCACCTCCAGTCCCTATAAAGCAACACTGATATGTAGATCCAGAGCCACTGATAAGCATATTTCACAGAGACAGTAAGACAAGCTTTTATTGTGAAGGGGCTCCTTCAGATGTTATTCCACCCTACATTAGTTCCCTAACGCCTTGGTTTATTTATTTATTCCTCGAACAATTCAAAGAAAACTGAAAACTCACCGTGCCTCCTATCACTTTGAATGTTGCTTTGCTCTTGGCCATGTTTGGTATGGGTATGTGTACCAGCATGAGACGATTTCCCCTATTTTTATACTACATGCATTCTGTCTGTGCAGCGGCAACCTCAGTTCTTAAAATCAGTCATGAAACCGTGGCTTTAATAATTTAAATAAAAGCTTATCACAGGAAAGCAAATATTTACAAGTATGAGTTATCTAATTTAAAGAAATTAATTAAAAGTGAATGCTGAAGTAATTTAAAACTAAAGAGCCATTACCAAATAAAATGTTATTTCCCATGTACCCATGCCAGCTCATTTTGGGGGTCTAAGAGAGACAGTGTTCTTCTTTCTTCAAGCTTCTAAGCCCACCGCACCACTGGGTCTCTTTGGCCCTGTTATGTGTGCGGGCACTCTCCGCCTGTCTGAGGGACTTCAAGATGTATCCATCAGTGCATGGTGGGGGTGAGGGTGTCAGCAGGAGAGGCTGAAGTGGCAGGTACTGTGGAGAGGACTGGTTCTCATCCTGTGGGTCACGACCTCTTTGGAGGTTGAACGACCCTTTCACAAGGGTCGCCCAAGACCATCAGAAAACACAGAAATTTACATTGCGATTCATGACAGTAACAAAATTACAGTTATGAAATTGTAACAAGAGTAATGTTATGGGGGGGGGGGGCTCATCACAACAGGAGGAACTGTATCACTGGATCCCAGCATTAGGAAAGTTGAGAACCACTGGTGTGGAGGATGATCGAGAGGGCTCAGCTGTTTTGGGCCTCAGTGTCCTGTGTGTCAAGTGGGGCTCTTGAGAAGTTCTTTCCTCCCTTCCTCCAGTGATGGGATCTGATGTAGACAAAGCAAATGGAAAGAGTTGCTTTTACTAAGGCGCTCAGTCCTGGGTGAAGTTGAATTCCTAGTCCATTTTATTCCGAAGTAAAATTGTGTTTATGACTCATAGTCAAATGTTACTGACCAAAGACTTGCATAAGATGTAAACAAATCTCACCCTTATAGCCACGTGGTGCAGACCTTCTGTGTGTACCCTACACTACATAGAGAAGCCGGGATAGACATTACAACCTGTAGGTCTGTTTTATATCAACATATACATTCACAGTGCATACAGAGCTATGTGGTGCTGAGTTTTTTTTTTTTTTTTCAAGGTGGCTCCTCATATTTGAAATTCAAGTGATTTCATATAAGAATTAAGGTCTTTCATGTAAAAATTCAGCTTTTCCGCTTTCAAGTAAAAATTCAGCTTTTCCATTTTTCTTAAAATTCAAGACTTGCCACAATCAGCTGGAGTTACTCTCTCCTCTCCAGGCAACGTCTTTGTCTTTTTCAGACTCTTTTTTCTTTCCACAGTGTTTCCCACAAGCCTCTAGAGCACCTTAGGTGCAGGGTCTCTGCTTTGTGTGATGAAATCTCCCTCCCTGTGTTCCCACACCACCACATCCAGTTTGCATCTTCCATTTGAAGGCGTATGCTGCCCATGTTTTCTCATTTAAGCAGCGAGGCTTCTGGGAGGTCCATTGCAATTTCCACTTTACCCAGTCCACTTTAAATCACTAGAAATATATTTCTCATCCAGTCTTCAGATAGTGACTCCAAAGAGTGGCTCATATTCGGGGAGTTTCACACAGGACATTTCATTTTCCGACACAGTACCTTCAGCTCTGTAAAATGAAGGCAATAGAACAGGCGGCCTCCGTTGAGTTGCGGGAGGTTACCCTTTCATGACCCCCACAGGAACCACACAGGAGCCAGTGCAAGGTGACCTCAGCTCATGTTGCCGCCTCTCAGCCCAACCTGTGCCAACTCAACTCTGACTGGACCTCTTTACTTATCTGTGCCTTGGTCTCGCCATCTGTAAAGTAATATGTGCTTTTCTTCTTAGAAGAACAAATGGAATGATATGGATAAAAGCATATTGGAGGAAAGTTAGGATAAAATGAATCCGAGATCTTATGTTACTCTCTGGTGTAATAATTATGAAGGGAAGGCTGCCTTCCCTAATGGGATGAGCAGGTCAGAATTTACAGTCCCCATTGAGGGGCCTCATGCCGATGATCTCCATGGATAACAACATAATACTGTAGATTTTTTTTTTTTAATCTTCACTCAGCAGGGTAATAGCAGACCTCTCCTAAAGGGCAAAGGCGTCCCACTTCTGAGATGGTGGGCTGTAATTTACCTCCTTGTTCCATGATTTTATGAGGAATGTATGTAGGTAACTGTTATCAGGTTGTTAAGCAGTTTGATGAGGTGTGAAGTGGCCCTTTAATTGTTTTATTTACAACATACAGTTCACTAACATCTCATTGGGGAATTCTCTAGTTAGTTGATTAATATAAGACTAGTTTAGTGAAGCACAACTTGGTAAAACCAGAAGGTAAAACATAGCCACTCAAATTTAACAGTCTTAAAGCCATTTGTTAATTTATTCAGTTGAGGTTAAGAAAATACTGGCACTAACTAAAACATTTGAAAAATAATAGGGAAAATCAAGCTGGGGAAAAACAACTAAATTTAAATCTATTACTTGGTATGCTTCAGGGTCCCTTTAATTTGTCAGGGATAGGTGGTTAGAATTGCTTTTGGATGTCAAATGTTCCTTAAAAACATTCCCCTTATCACCGGGCGGTGGTAGCACACGCCTTTAATCCCAGCACTTGGGAGGCAGAGCCAGGCAGATCTCTGTGAGTTTGAGGCCAGCCTGGTCTACAGAGTGAGATCCAAGACAGGAACCAAAACTACACAGAGAAACCCTGTCTCAAAAAACCAAAATAAAAAAAAATTCCCCTTATCACTCTTTTGTGGTTTTAAATCTGGACTGATGAATCTCCTACTGTAAGCCTGCTCTAGAAGGCCATTTTACTGCTTGGATAGTGACGTGATGAACCAATCTCCAAATAGCATCAAGCAGCTGAAAAAGGAAAGAGCCTCAAGACCCATCGCAAAGGATTGTATTGCCCACCTGGGCTGAAGTGAGATGAGGGGCAAGATGACACAGAAGTCTGAAGCTGGGTGAGGGTTAGAGGAAACCTGGTGTTTTAGTTAGGGTTGCTATTGTGGTGAAGAGACACTGTGACCATGGCAACTCTTACAAAGGAAAACATTTAATTGTGGTGACTCACTTACAGTTCAGAGGTTCAGTTCATCATCATCATGGTGGGACATGGTAGCATGCAGGTAGAGATGGTGCTGGAGGAATACCTGAGAGTCCTCCATCTTGCAGGCAACAGGAAGTAGACTGTCTCTCTGGGCATGGCTTGAACTTATATGAGACCTCAAAGCCCGCCTCCACAATGACACACTTCTCCCAACAAGACCACACCTACTCCAACAAGGCCACACCTCCTGATAGTGCCACTCCTTTTGGGGGCCATTTTCTTTCAAGCTACCACACCTGGTGTAGACATTGGGCTTCCTATAAGGGTGCTAGGCAAACAGAAAGGGCATCTTGGGGATGAAATCAAAAGGCAATACCGGGGAGTTAGGTCGAAGGCCAAGTGAAGTGCTCTTGGTCTTGTCAAACTGAATGTCATCGGATCCTTTGCTCCCTGAACCAGATACTCTTCCTGTGAGTTTTAGCCCTGTAGTAATGCTGGAAAGTTAAGTCATGCTCAGTTTAAAGCTCTTTGGTATGATCATATAAGGTCACACAAGCTCTTTAACATTATCTGGACTTCATACTGTTTAAGTAAAGTTCTGCCTCTATGGGATGACTAGGCATATTTATCTGTGTCCTTGTGTGACATCAGCATCTGAGGGGTTCACGATGGCAAGGGCTTCTATTGAGTTTCTATAGCCTACTCAGAGCTGGCCCAAGACACTCAGCATAGTATCTAGTCATGGATATTATCTGGATACTTCTCTCATGGAAGGAGTTTCTCTTTTCTTTGAACTGAAAGCTCATTGAGTTTTAGATGTGGACCTTTCCTTCCCAGCCAGAATCCTGTGTGTGGTGTCTAGTACTAAAGCTCCTTTGGCCACACAGTCAGACTCTGCCTGAAAAAGTAAAGACACTGAGATAAAACAAAACGAGAACTTAACAACAGTGAAGTATGGATTAATGGGTACAGTTCACTGGGTTGTTAGGAGACAAAATTAGAGAAATATGAAATAGCATAGGGTAGCCAACCAAGCCCTATCCAGTTATAAATTACCCCTCCCATTCTATCCATCAATATCATCTAAGCCATGAGGTCCTATCCCTGGATCTTAAGTCCACAGCAAAGTGACCTAATTTGCTGCTCGATGTTCAGAGGGCAACAGAAAACTGCCTTTGTCCCGTAAAGACCCCCTCAGAATACACTGCTCGCTGCCAGTTGAGACCTTAGATATTTGTCCAAACTGTATAAGTTTATTTTTTTTTCCTCAGGACCCAAACCACCAGACTTGAAAAAACATGGTCACAGATGTCTCTCCTGACCTCATGCTTCCATGTTTTCATCCCAGGCTCAGCACACCTTGAGCTCAGCTCAGCAGCTCTGTCTGCCAACATAGACCCTGCTCTGATTATGGAAAGATGAAATAATGAATTAGGAGCAAACGGCTCGGGGTTTCCACTCTGACTTTGGGTGAGTTAGTTATCCTCACAGCGTATCTCAGTTTACTCATTTATAAAATCGGGGTAGTGAGGTTGGTTGTCTGATTCCACTGAGCCATCAGGAGGGCTAGATGAGAATTGTGTAAAGCACTTAGCAGGGTGGCCGGTCATGGTAAATAATCAATAAGGCTATGCCATTTTTATTATCATTCTCCGTGCTCTAACTTTTTATTTACTTATTTGCTATCCCATAACTTCTTACGTGCTTTTCCCAGTCTTACAAATATTTTCATATGTTCTGAAGTCTGTTTCTTCTTTAAAAAATCTGTTTCCTCCAGATGGAAACGAGGCAAGTTATCACCACTTTCCCAAAATTTATGGACCATGTTCATTTAAGAAATGTATACAAAATACACTACAGAGTATACTCTAAACAGTTGCTCTTTTCTCCCACTACTTACACTGTGTATTTTAAATGGCTGCTTATGTCTGGGTCCTCATTGATCTCACTGCTTACAGAATTGCTGACGGACTTGAGTTTGCAGTTGTTCAGAGTCATGGAGAAAAGACAAGACCCTTTGTGCCACTCGGCAGTGAGTGATGTGCTCATGCATGTAAACGCCAAGGAGCTGGTCAGCAGCCAAAAGACCAGCAAGCATGGTCTAGGGAGAGACAACATCCCCGTCTCCCTTGTCTTCTCTTTCATATGGGATTATGTGGATGGATGAGACAGTGAGGATGCATACTGGGGGTCAGATGACAATCAGACCTGGAAACAGAGGATGGTTTGGTCTGCTGGTCTGCCATGACTCAGGACGATTGGTACCCATCCTCCTCCTTTTTGTGCATGCGGGATGAGGTTTTAAGGGAACAGAAGCTCCCCCTGCTCTCCATCTCTGCTATTCCCTTTCCTTCTGCCTTGTGCTCAACATTGGGATGGTGGGAAGTTGCTGCTTTTTGCCTGTCTCCTATCTGCCCTACTTAATCCTGGCGGTAGCACCCAGTTCTTCTGAGAATCAGTCCATGCCTACCTTCAGTTCATGTGGTGCAGATGGAGTCACACCATCTTCCACTCCAGAGCTGGCTTGTGACTCACACCTAGTCAGTTAGAATTTTCCATCCCCTTGAGCACAGTGGTTGTTTGTGGTTGAGGACATACCCCAATAAAAACAAGCCAAAGAAAAAGTCCCCAACCACAGACTGCTGGGTAGAGTGAAGTGGGAGAATCCCTCTGCTGTAGAAGAAAAGAGATACACTGGCTGCTGGGAGCATCCCTGTTGACACCAGGGTGGAAGAGCTGCTTTGGGATATAAGCTAACATTAAAAAAAAGTTAACAGGTGAGGCAGAAGAAACCAAATGTGGATGATGGCCTTCTAAGAGTTCTCAGGAAACCGAATGTGAGAATAATTTGTCTTGGAGCTTATTTAAAAGCTATGTTTGCTAGTCAATTTCTTTTTCTGTATTAGGGGTATAAAAATATCCATGTCATGTAAGCAGAGACCAATGATGCTTTCTAATTGTTGGTATATAGAGAAAAGTACTGACTGTTAGGAATACAAGTACCATAGAAAGAGCTCCTTGGAGCAGATGGTCATTCACCTTGGAAAACACATAGGGAGAACAAGGGCTTTGTTGTAGCCCACATTGTCTCAGCTCCCAACATCCCGAGGGTAGAGAAGGGGAAAAGCAAAAGACCTAGAATCGTCCTTTTTGTTGTGATAAAATTGTCTTGGATGGGTAGTGAGGCCTGCCACTCAGGACGGTGCCTGGTGGAGTTGTGGGACTTGGATGTATTACACTGGGCACAGATAGGAGCCCGTGACAAACCTTCATAACACAAGCAATTGCGGTGGTCTCTTTCTAAGAAAGTGAAGGCTCCCAAACACTAGTTCTTCAGTGGACAAAGGGGGTGTGCATGGAATTCACGACTAGGTGTGTAACTGTAATCCGTATCAGGAAAATTCCTGCCTGCTCATACCAGGAGAATAAACACAAAGGAAGTCAGCAGAGTGACCTCCTCCTTACACCCATCTCTTGAGTCACAGAACCACGAAGACTTAATCAGATCCTCATCTCCGTCTGCCTCTCTGTTTACATTCACCATTTGAGATGGGTTTGGATCTGGAGTTGCTGTGGGAACGGAGGTCTGGGGAGCCTGACTTGTGCGAGATTGTAATCTCATCTTTCTGCATACTGATTTTATAAAAAGAGTAATAAGGCCCGTGATGTTTATTTGAATGGCAAACAGACTGTTCCACTGCCTAAGAACATGGAAACTTGTTTCTAAGGAACAGCACAGAGCAGCCAACTTTCCTGGGCTCTTGGCTGTATGTTTTTGAAAGGGTATAAAGCCAGGGCTTGCTGGGGGTCTCTGAGAGTGGGAGTTTTCCCTGGAGCAAGGTACTGGGTGATTTCCCCAAGGGTCTGAACCCAACCATGACATGGCTTGGCAAGTATAGCCCTGGAAAATATGGACCTTTCTTATAATTGAATTTATAGTAAATATCCAAGTAGGACTTACAGACAGTGGGTGTATGCATCTTAAACATTTATTTCTGAGATTTTCTATGTGTGTACATCTGAATATCCAGAATCAAGGACAAGGGTGACTATTAATTCCATTTTGCTCCTTGGTCCTTTTTCTTTGCCAACCCTTAAAACTGGCGTTTCCCAACTCTACAGAAAACATATTAAAATATCATTATTTGTCTGGAAAGATTCCAGTTACTCATGTTTGATAAAAATTGCTGAATGTAGTTTTAAAATTCCAGGTCTGGATGCAGAACAAAAACAAGAAATTTGAGCTTTGGAAGGAATTTTTTGGGATAGATACAAACTATTGAAACTTGGACATGTCATGTCGTCTCAGTCACAATTATTCTATTGCTTTATGCTGCTTTTTAAAAAAAAAAAATGACAAAAATACAAAGTCCCCCCAAAGAATTTGCTCTCAGTGAAAGAATTTTCATGGCTTAATAAGAAAGTCCACAAAACTTACAGGAACAGAATGTCCACTCAACATAGTGAAAAATTGAGAACTGTCCGTTCTGATACCTTCCCAGTAAAAACTCTGGAATATTCTCCATCATTTGCATGGTCCTTCTTGTGTTTTAGCCTACTTTTCTCAAGATCTTGTTGAATACCCACTGTGTGCTGTTATGCCACACTGAGGACAGTGGTGACAAGGCCAAGTTCTGCTTTCAAGGCCTTGCCACCCTCGCTTTATAGGCCATGGACTAGCTTCAATCTCATCCCATTTATACAGTAGCAGTTGCCCTCTCTTCAGAATATACTGTAAGTGGGAAATTGGGGAAAGAGGACCAGGAAACAGGAGATAAAAATAGCTGACTGACTACTTTCTATTTCATGGATAGTAATGATCCATCCATTTCCCCATTATTGGTCAAGGTTGAGGTTTATAGTGAAGAGCGCATTAAAAATACAAATTAATGAAAAGAAAAACAACAACAACAACAACCCCAAGGACAGACAAACGAACAAAACAAAGATTAACCCAGCATCTGAGCCTGTCTGAACATACCAAGTCTCTCTTAGCCTTTCCACCTTAGAGGGAAAGGGGTGCAGATAGAAAGTAGAGTCAAGGTCAACATAATGAGCTGCCACAAATGACCACTAACGCTTTTGTACATGTCATGAATTTGCAGAAGAACACAATGTTTCTGATGGCCCGGGAATTACTAGGCAGAACATTGGCAGAACTGTTGACCAAATATAGATGCAAGTAATATGACCAGGTACAAGGTGCCATAGCATGCATTGTGGGCAGTAGGTGTTGGGAGAATAGGCTTTCTGCATCCTTCTCATTTAAGTAGTTTTTTTTTCCTTTTTCTTTTTTCATGAAAACATGAAGAAGTAAAACCAAGTCTCCACCACAAACATAATTGTGGCTTATAAAAAAATGAAAAAAATCCAGAAGAGTTGGACTGTGCATTTATCTTTTGAACAATGCCGCCTGTGATTTTCCAACACACAGTAGCTCATTCCAACACCATGCTGGGGCTTTGAGACCTAGATCTGTGTTAGATTAGAGGCTAGATTCCACAGGCACCTGGCAGTCCTGGGGGCCGTCTGAAGAACTGTGTTGTAAATGTGGCTCCTGCGATACACCAGTGTGAGCATTCCTCGGGAGACCCAAGGATGGAAGGAGATGTGTTGGCAAAGAAGGTCTTTGTGTTGGCTTCTTGGAAAAGACTCAAGGAATTTGAGAGATGAAGGGCTCAGCTGGGTTAACTACCACATGCGCTTGGTATCAAAGTTTACAACTTGTTAAAAACATTTTAAGTAATAAGAAAGCACAGGTTCACTTGACCCAGACTGAAAATTCACAACTGCGGGTGTGTAATAGAAAAACAATCACCCACGACAGTCCGTCCCTTCCAGAGCCAAATTGCTCCACTAAATAGGCACTGAAATCTAGGCAACATGTCAAGTAGAAGAAAACCGTGACTTGGAATTTATAAAATTGTGAAATCTAAATCATTTTTTATCTTTATGCCAAACTCCTAAATAAATTACATATATTTTATGTATATTTCAAGGCAATGTATAAAAAGAGGTTAATAATAGGAAACAGGACATTTTCCATTGCCCTTTAAAATAAGGAAAGGAAGAAGATGGAGTATCTGAGATGGAGAAAATTCCCCAGTAATCTCCCACCAACAGAACCCTCTGTGGATATTAGGTGACAAAAGAGGAAATCAGAATAGAATAATAGCCTTTCACATAAAAGAATTATGGTAAGTTGACATTAGATTGAGCTGCAGTCCAGTCAAAATGAAAGAAGTCCTGAGCTGAGCCTGTCATGGAGTCTCGAGAAAAGGACAATCAATATGTGTTTTCAGACCGCTTCCCTCACATGCAGCCTGCAGTCACTTGAACTGAAAATTGGCTTTCTATGGAGATTTACTACAATAGCATTGCCATTCAAGAATAGGCAGCTATCATCATAAATAAAGAACAGACATAAAAGTGTGGGAGGCCCCAAGAGAGGGAGGGCTTGTCAAGGTGGGTAAATCATGTGTTTACTTATATTGCAAATAAATACACACTACTAACAGCAATCCCTCATTAGAAAACTAAATAAAACAAAACTTTTTTTTTTTTGTCCTAGAAAAACTAAGCTAAGCTGCCATGGTTTGATTTTCATGGTCTAAGGGATTTATAACCTTGGAGCTCAAAGACAATGCCCAGACCAGTGATTATGGCACACGTGTCAGCTCCGAGAAACAAACATTTTCATGGTCACCAAACCTGATACGGTCCCAGAGCTGATTCTTAAGATCAATGGTGCTGATTGATAAAGCTACTGAAATCTGGTTCCAAGTCTTCCCCACCCCAACTAGGAGCGGGGAGACCGGCTGAAGCCTCACTCCAAGCACTTAGCCTGAAGTCCAGGAGCAGGGCCCAAGTGTCTGCCCACATTTCCTCTAGACACTGGGATCTGTGTAAGGGGACGTGTTTCCATGTCCAGCCTTGTTGTTTCAGCTGTAGGCAGAGCTGGGGATATCAATTACTCCTCACTTGGGGGTGCTGACCTCCACTGAGCTTCCCATCCCATTTAAATCCTTGCCCATGATTCTTCCTGAGGCTACCACTCTGGCCTTCTTATCCTCACTAAATGATTCATTAAGTTGGATTAACCCTTTAAAATCTACCATTTACCCAAGGGTCCCTGGGGATTCTTATACACACTTCATCGTTTTTGGTCATTATACACAGCCAGATCCAGCAGGGTGGGCTTCATCCACTTCTAAAGCCACTGAGGTTGACAGTGTAGGTTTTGTGTGCCCCAATTTACTTAAAAGCCCAAGAAAACATTTACTTTGTGAGGTGGGGCATATACATACATTTTCATCTCCCAGCCTCTACACTGCAAATATATCTCCTGCCACAAACACCTATGTGGTCATATCACAAAACAGGCTGAGCCTAAAAGGAAGATTCTTATCAAGACTGTGGACCAAGCCTTGACCTATGTCATGCCTCTGTTGACTTACCCCTGACCTATTTCATGCCTCTGTGGACCTACCCCTGACCTATTTCATGCCTCTGCCACCCTGGCTTTGGTTGGTGCCATTTTCTGCCTATAATCGGCTGTGTGCACAATGGGAGGTGCCTGCCAAATGGCCATTTGTGGGCACAATTAGACACCTGCACTGTCAAACAAGTTGCGAGTGCCTAATTGTGTCTGTGTGCAGGCACTTGTGGGTGCAATTATCAGAAATCCAGGTGTGCCCGGTATTATGTACAATTTAAGGGAGGAAAAGTGTCCTTCCACAGAGATGGTTTGGGCTGAACACGCCCCCTTCACTCTTTCAGCTGGGTGGCTCATGGGAAGCCACCAGCAGTAAGTAAGGACATCTGGAGCCTCTCTGCTCTAGAGCCAAGCAGTGCTGTGCAAGAGGAGGCAAGGCAAGCCAAACACACAACCTGGATGCTTCTATGCTCACGTTCAAAAGAATAAGCCAGATGAAGCTAACTGAAATATCCTTTACGTAACTCAACGTATCCAAAATGTTAGGGATCCAACGTATCCCTTTAACTGGAGTCAGTACAATTTATAATTTTCTTGGTATTGAGTCTTAGAGCATGGCATTAAGTATATTTTACACTTCAAGAATGTCACAGTTTGGACTAGTGACAGTATACACTTCCTAGCTACATGTGGCGAGGGCTACCATATTAGATGGTGCTGATCTGCAAAGAATTATTTTAAAAGGTGAATGACTATTTGGATTTTACTGTTATTTTGTATGTGGATGTGTGTGTGTGTGTGTGTGTGTGTGTGTGTGTGTGTGTGTGTGTGTGTTGAGAGTATCTATGCATGTTTGCATGTGTATATGTTTGCACATGTGTATACCTGTGTGTGGAGGCCTGAAGATGATGTCTGTTTACCTTGATCGCTTTCTGCTTTATTTATTGAGGCAAGGTCTCTTGCTGAACCTGGAACTCACCAGTTCTGGCCAGCTAGCTGCCTTACCCTGGACAGTCCCTACTTTTTCTTCCCAAATGTTGGCATTGCAGGAATACCACACCTGTCTGCCTTTATAGAGGTTCTGGGTTTTCCAACTCTGGCCCTTAGGCCTGTGCTTTATCCACCTAGCCATCTCCTTAACCCAGATGCTTAGACTGTTAACCTTGAAACACATTTTTGAATATTAAAAACATTGGGCTTTAAAGACACAGTAAGAGAATCTCTTCGGTGTCTTAGGTTGTCGGGCAACAGCTGTTTAGTACGGGTTGTGAGGAGCACGCTGGTGCAGTTTGCTGTGTGGACAGCGCCTGGAGAGGAGCAACGGGAGTGAAAGAGAGGCGGAAGTG